>NC_057934.1:25637791-25802791 GCF_018555375.3 Anguilla rostrata
ACTGAGGCGCTTCAGTGTTTGTGCGTGTGTGTAGCCAGGGCGGACAGACTGAGGCGCTTCAGTGTTTGTGCCGTGTGTGTAGCCAGGGCGGACAAACTGAGGCGCTTCAGTGTTTGTGCCGTGTGTGTAGCCAGGGCGGACAGACTGAGGCGCTTCAGTCTTTGTGCGTGTGTGTAGCCAGGGCGGACAGACTGAGGTGCTTCAGTGTCTGTGCCGTGTGTGTAGCCAGGGCGGACAGACTGAGGCGCTTCAGTGTTTGTGCCGTGTGTGTAGCCAGGGTGGACAGACTGAGGCGCTTCAGTGTTTGTGCTGTGTGTGTAGCCAGGGCGGACAGACTGAGGCGCTTCAGTGTTTGTGCGTGTGTGTAACCAGGGCGGACAGACTGAGACGCTTCAGTGTTTGTGCGTGTCTGTAGCCAGGGCGGACAGATTGAGGCGCTTCAGTGTTTGTGCGTGTGGGTAGCCAGGGCGGACAGACTGAGGCGCATCAGTGTTTGTGCCGTGTGTGTAGCCAGGGCGGACAGACTGAGGCGCTTCAGTGTTTGTGCCGTGTGTGTAGCCAGGGCGGACAGACTGAGGCGCTTCAGTGTTTGTGCCGTGTGTGTAGCCAGGGCGGACAGACTGAGGCGCTTCAGTGTTTGTGCCGTGTGTGTAGCCAGGGCGGACAGACTGAGGCGCTTCAGTGTTTGTGCCGTGTGTGTAGCCAGGGCGGACAGACTGAGATGCTTCAGTGTCTGTGCCATGTGTGTAGCCAGGGCGGACAGACTGAGGCGCTTCAGTGTTTGTGCCGTGTGTGTAGCCAGGGCGGACAGACTGAGGCGCTTCAGTGTTTGTGCGTGTGTGTAGCCAGGGCGGACAGACTGAGGCGCTTCAGTGTTTGTGCGTGTGTGTAGCCAGGGCGGACAGACTGAGGCGCTTCAGTGTTTGTGCCGTGTGTGTAGCCAGGGCGGACAGACTGAGGGGCTTCAGTGTTTGTGCGTGTGTGTAGCCAGGGTGGACAGACTGAGGCGCTTCAGTGTTTGTGCGTGTGTGTAGCCAGGGCGGACAGACTGAGGCGCTTCAGTGTTTGTGCGTGTGTGTAGCCAGGGCGGACAGACTGAGGCGCTTCAGTGTTTGTGCGTGTGTGTAGCCAGGGCGGACAGACTGAGGCGGTTCAGTGTTTGTGCCGTGTGTGTAGCCAGGGCGGACAGACTGAGGCGCTTCAGTGTTTGTGCGTGTGTGTAGCCAGGGCGGACAGACTGAGGCGCTTCAGTGTTTGCGTGTGTGTGTAGCCAGGGCGGACAGACTGAGGCGCTTCAGTGTTTGTGCGTGTGTGTAGCCAGGGCGGACAGACTGAGGCGCTTCAGTGTTTGTGCGTGTGTGTAGCCAGGGCGGACAGACTGAGGCGCTTCAGTGTTTGTGCGTGTGTGTAGCCAGGGCGGACAGACTGAGGCGCTTCAGTGTTTGTGCTGGGTGTGTGCTGGCTGCTGTGTCAGGCTGAAAAATGAGCTTCGCCCTGGCCGCCGTGCTGACGCTCGCCCCGCCACACTGTGACCAGCGATTCACCTCGGCCTCTCTCTCTCTCTCTCTCCTTCCTGCGCTTCACCTCGGCCTCTCTCTCTCTCTCTCTCTCCTTCCTGCCCTTCACCGCGGAGCCTCTCTCTCTCTCTCTCCTTCATGCTGCTCGCCGCCGCGCTGATCATGCGCTTCAGCGCCCGTCTGTGAGAGCCGTGTGTCAGCGAGCGCGGCGTCGGCAGGTCAGCCCAGCGCACCCAAACGGTGATATCGGCACGTTCGCTCGGTTCTTAAACCTGAACCTGTACCAGTCGGGCCAGAGACACCGCTTCATTTTGCCCTGGCGTCTTGAAGGCTGCGTGATGTGCTTACAGCTCAGTGTTGCTGATCATTACGTGATTATTTGAAGCTGAGCAATACTATTCGTTCATTTTAACTTCCGTTCATGTAGTCATTTCTGAACGGGACTAATACACGCTTTTAAATGAATAAAAACAGTGGTACTGAGCTGAAAATTCTTGAAACTTACTGCATGGTTTATTATTTTGACTCTATAAAGAATATTGAATTCATAAAGCCATTTCTATCTTGATACAGATAATAATAAGGAAAAAAATCTGCAAAAAAACAACTCCTGAACACATATACACAGTTCTGATGGGGTGCAATTTTTTTGCAATGTCATTCAACCCAGAAGATTCTGTTGGGAATATGTACAATGGGCAACTGGACTCTCTGAAAAATAATTTTAAACTGCAGTCCAGCAGTCCACTAATGCAGGCTTTTGTTGATTTCTTTCAAACAGCAGTGGACTTAGGCCTTGGAAACAAAGCATGTGGACTATTTAACCAATTACACCCTACAATTAAGCAGTTAAGTGATTTACAACAGCAAGAACCAGCACACACTGCTTCCCTCCAGAAATGGAATTTCAGTTGCCTGTCTTAGACAAATGGAATTTTAAACTGGAAAAGTCAAATGTGGCCACTTTAATTCAACGGATTTTGCAGTTACAATAGCACTGTAATTGGACATTGATTTATTTTATGAGGACTGAAAGGCACAAGGAATAATTGGAGGGGACATCCCGTCAATAAAACCTGTTTTAATATGAGAAAAGACTTTTAATATGAGCAAAGACTGAAATCTACTGCTTTCTAGAAATTCAGGAATTACGAAATTCAAAACATTCCACATCTGCACCACTTAACCTACACATGGACATCACATTCTGTAGGAGTCGGGCAAACAAGCCCAAATATGTCCAGTTTATCTGTATTCATTTGAAAATGCATATTCTTAAAGCCTGATTAGACACTTTGGGGGTTCACTTGTGTTATACAAGAGGTTACTGTATTCTCAGATATACCATTTTCATTACAAAGAAATATCAAAACTGGACCTAATTACACTTCACAGGAACAAATTTGAGAAGAGATTTTACAGCTAAATACAGCCAAGACATGTCACCTCCCAGCTGTTAACCTGTCTGTACCGTATCTCAGTTACATTACAATTCTTTAAGCGGAGGAACTCTCCATTTAGAAAATATGCGTCCACATTTCAGGATATTGATTGGTGCATTTACATTTACATTACATTTACTTTGGGAGCAAATGATCCTATCCAGATCAACTTACACAGCTTGCTTTTCAAAGATTTCTATCCACTGATACAGCAGGATATTTTTACTGAAGAAATTCGGGTTAAGGACCTTGATCAATGATACAAGGCAGTTCCCCTAATTAGAACTGAACCTGCTCCCTTCTACTTACAAACCCCGCTCTCTAAACTTTACTACACTCCCCTTACAACAGGGGATCCCAAACTGTACATTGCCTGAAAACAATAGGGGAAAAACTTTCTAAAATTGTAATTGTAATTAGTAATTTATTGTCTCTTAAAAATATGTGAGTGTAGGCTACTACATCACAACAAACAAAGTATAATAATGCAATGAGAGGATAAGTATATCGGCAATGTAGTCACGGCTGGGTGGGGTGCGTAAATGTGTTGCGTAAATTTGTGAACGTTTATTTGGGGTCGCATCAAAGTTTGGGAACCCCTGCCCTATAACAAATGGTAGGACATTTATTACACTGCAAGGCCTAGATTCAGTAATTACCCTGAGTGCAAATTCCTTTTAAACATAAAAAAGCCAGCCCTCTGAAGTGTGAGTGGGCGGGCTGGCTGGGGTGGGAGAGGAGCCCTGCTCCTACTCCTGGGGTGAGCGTGCACTGAAGGCGACTGTGGGCCTGGCCTCCTCCGCTCCTTCCTGCTGTTGTGAACGGACAGGAAGTTCATATTTCACCGGGGTGACAGTTTGGGAGCCCCCCCAGCCCCCCCCATCCACCTATTGTTAGCGAGCAGAGTGACCCGCCGACCGAGCGTTCCTCTCCGGGCGACACGGCTGGCTGCCTCGGCGGGGTACACGCCCAGCCGCTCGGCATCCTTCCTCTGCCGGAAAGCCCAGAGAGCGCGCTGCTCGCTAAACAAATCAACCCGGGCCGCGGCAGACCGGAGGGAGCAGGGGACGGAGCCCAGCCTTCACACCAGGGTGTGATCCCTACAGAAAAGGCCGCAGGCTGGAGGGCACAGTATAGAATCTAATTTTGCCCACCTTGGCATCATGTGGGACAGCATTTTCTCCAAAGACAGAGCACTTAAATCGAAGCACTTTATATCAATCAGTCATACAGTGCATGTTTCGAGGACATTTCCGGCAAAAATGAAAAAGGAGTACGAACACATGACAGATGGGTTAAGTAGGCATTGATCAATAAAGCTAACATCATCTTGAATCATTGATTGTTATGGTACCTAATCACACTAGACGGATCACAACGGCTGAAATGAAAATCGGGAACTTTACTGCGAATGTACATTGCCAGCAGGGAATTTCTTGGACAAAAAGCACATGAATTAACACAACGTAACTGAAGAACAGAATTCAAAAGCAGCTTAAATTTAAAGGTGAACTGGAGAGCACAGAGCCTGCTTCCTGCTAACGGCCTCCTGCTGTTCATTATGACCAAGCATTTGCCAGGACCTAAGTGACTGATCGCTGTAGACTTGTGTAATCACACTCCGGTTAATTACCTGCCTGGTGCTTCCCACACACTCTCAATGGAAGAGTGAAGTTATCATGATCCTCCACTGTTCTATTCTCCTTTTCTCCACACACACACACACAAATGCATACACACATACAAAGCTCCTTTTTAAATAGTTGAGGGTTTTACAAAAAGAGGATGCTCTATTTTATTGATCTAACAGATGTATAATAACCACATTATTGTTATATCACAGAATATGGTTCTATAATTTTTATGAAAAAAAAATTAATACTATAATTGCTTCTGAATGAATTTCATAAGATTCCCTTCTGAATGTATCTGAGGTGGCATTTCAGGTCTATAACAAAGTTCATTACCATTTTCCATCATTATATAATAGTGAATCATAATATTATTATTATCATTATTGCTAATCAATTGGTGTCTTGTGTTTTAATTGCGACCCCAAATAAATTCTAACATTAAACTAATATCCAATGGGCTTCTCTTACAGTAGTGAGTAGTAAGAATGTATTTTACAAAATTGATATATATATATATATATATATATATATATATACACAACCCCAAATACAAAAGAATATATGTGTAGCAAAATTTCTCTCTCTCTCTCTCTCATATATAATATATATATATATATATATATATATATATATATATATATATACACACAACCCAAATACAAATGTAAAAAACATTTCTCAATATTAATTCTGAGGAATTATCTTAAAATGTGACTCTCCTTTGGATATTTATGGCATTGCTAGGTATACAAATTGTGTTAAAAGTAATGGCTGCTGTGATATCGAATCATGCTTTTCACACAGTAGGGTATAGCTATGAGAGAAGCACTTCGGTGTCCATGCATCTGAATGTCAATAACTCCATACAAACAGCACATTAAAGACGTCCTGAGCTCTCTACCTATTATAATTTTTGAATTTGAGTCCCATGCAATGCAACACTTTTCTCCTGACACCAACTCCCTCACCTACTCCCCCCATGGAACAGGGTGTAAAGGTAATTTACACCCTGGTGAAATATACAAATAAAAGAAAACATCGAAGCCACCTGCGTTCAGATTTACATGGCATATAATATTTACATGCTCGCTGAGAGACGGTTCATCCCCAGGCACTTGGGCAGTGAATTCAGCGCACAGCCCACCGAAGAGTTATCAGCACTATCAGCAGTAGATTCCATCAGAACACTCCCACCAAAGCTTTCCCATGGTTGGGTTTGAATTAGGAGAAAGATACTTGGGACTAATCCAGACCACAAATTTTTACCCGTCTTTTTGGGCATGCTGAGGAGAGTTCTGTGTTTTGATTTAGCTCAGATATCTGGCATGTTAAAAAAAAAGGACTGACCAGTGGGATTTAAAGAGATTATCTGTACATTTCCTTACGATATAATAGTCCAAACCAAACAATAAGGAACATAATTCACTAGAATTTTTGAAACAAATAAGTATGCTTACAACTGGAAATATTTACTTTATATTATTTATTATGTGCAGAAAAAAAACCTTTATTGAAAAAAATACAGTATTTTTCAAAAAAGGTTTTTTCCACAGCAAATATTTGCAGTTATATGACTGCTCTATTTTTATAATTGTTTCTGTAGCATCTGTAACAATTGACATTGAGGGATTTGGGGAATATTCCGCCATTCTAACTGTTCAGAAAGAAGACAAATCTAAATGCCTTTGTTTCACATTCGGTTCTTTTAACGTTTTTACACAAAAGGAGAGCCTGCAGCCCACCCGCCTTTTGTATTTTTGGCTTTATTAAGACTAGGAGAAAACAGACAGAGCAACAGACAGGGAACGGATCACAGGTCAGTCGGTGCCATGGTGGGGGATCGGGGGGTATGCGGCTTAAGAGTCCGCAGCCCTCTGGATGGCATCACACATCTCGCCCGCTTTTAACTTTTCGATAATCACAAGAAGGACTTCAAATCAAACTTTCCTCAAAATCGCAGCTCTGAGTACAATCTAATTTACTGAAAAACAGTAGAAAATGAGTACTTGTTAAAGACTATTAATAAACGTAAGATGTGAAGATGTTTATTAACACTGAGGAATAATCAGGGCTCCCACTGTTTTCAAGGCATCATTTTCCAGGAAATGATATCTGAGCAACACCTGTAAGATTTTGGGGGTCAGTGGAGAGATTCACTGGGTAGATTGCAATTGCAGACCGGAGCACCTGTGGTTTTGGCACTATAACTTTTATAACTTTACAAAAGTGGTAAAGTTATAGTGCATCAAAAATGTACATTTATCTCTCTTGTACAGTGTTAAGTGTTCTACTGTTACTGAAGTGGATAAAAATCGTAAGAAGTTAAGAGCGAGAGTGCGAGTTACTAAAAATAAAGACGAGTGCAAGCTGCTCAGAGCTGTACTGTGGCACGCAGCGCCTCAGGTTCCCAGGTGGCTCGCTTCGCAATCAGCAGCGGAGCAGTCTCAAGCTTCGCTCTCCTCAGCCTTAACACTAAAACTGTTGACACCAGCACCACAACTGCTCTCAGCCATCAGGGACCGGCCCCCCCAAATGCAGCCCACCAGGGGGCCCCTTGCACGGCAGCATGGAACCCGCTCTGCCTGCGAATGGATCCCTTACTGTCTCCGCTGAGGCATGTCTGTGACATCCTCTTCCTCTAAAATTGCTCAATAAACGACTAAATAGGGCAATCAAGAGGGGTCCCTGATGTCTCGCAAACCTTATGGAAGTTGAAATTGTGTCTGCATAGCCCTTACTTATCTGTGTGAGCGGTGCACGGGTGTATACTGGAGCAGAAAAAGGCAACGCAGCAGCTTTCAATTTAAAGTGTCGGTGCATGCGTGTAAATACCGTGTGTGTGTGTGTGTGTGTGTGTGTGAGAGAGAGAGAGAGAGAGAGAGGAAGTGGCTGTGCCTGAGTCCTCTCATATGCAGTGAAAGGACTTAGGCAAAGCTTAGTACTAGTTAAACAATAATAGTTAAGCATATATTAATCAAATTCTGGGGGACAGGACAATAAAACTTACAGGCACTCTTTCCCTACTGCCAGACCAATCCTGTATTACTATTCACACAATTCTAGGGTCATCCAGACATTGTGCTGTGTCAGGGGGAATAATATAATTCTCAAAATTACACAAGAAACAATATTTCTTGACTTGTTAGACTATTCTATGTTTATGTTCTTCAAAACCTCAAGGGCTCTTGACATTACATGTTGTACAGCTTCTTTTTACAGCATTACACATTTATTTGCAGTTTAGCAACTATTTTTCCATCTTTAATGTCTCACATCAATACCACATACTTAATAAATTCATGTCAGGCCATTTTCCAAATTCCACAACTGAGAGGCTGAAACAATGAGGTGATTCTGCTGTGAGACCAGATCTCGACAAGATGCTCCACCATGCTAGGAGGCTAAACAGTAACTGTTTCCTAAACATTTACATATTAAGAAATTAAACAGCTGGACTTTGTTCCCTCTCAAATGACTTTCTTTCATGTTTTTTACACCTAGTAATTAATGCAGTGCTGACTCTACAAGACTCTTTCACAGAAAGCTTAACCACAAGCAAATTATTGTATTTTTGCCAAACCTGAAACATTTGAGTGAAAGCCATGGCCTAGTTAACCATGCTAACATATGCATCATAGCTGCCGTCTGCACACAGCTACAATTAAAAAACTAAACCGAGAGGCAAGCTTGTCATTCCGATTGGTTTTGTAGAGTGAGCTGCGCAGTAATTAAAAATCCTTAAATAGATGGCAGATAAGAGGTCACATTATGCTAGAATATAATCGTACAGCTTTGGACAGTCAACATTAAACATCTGTGTCCTCACATAGACGTTACTTTAGATAACATGTTCCAATAACATCAATGCACATCTGAAAAGAGCAATGTTAGCATGCCCTGTTTCTTTAATGTCATTGGAAAAAATAGAGGAGTTGGGGGGGGGGGGGGGATTAGAACGAAAGAATATTCAAAGATCAATCATTTATAATTAAGAAAAATCCAACTGCTTCTTGTCATACCCCCTCCTCCAAATTCAAAGCTAAAAAAAGAAAAGAGAAAAAAAAAATCAATGCGGATACAGTCCTTTTTTTGGCAATGTGGAGATGTATACACCTTCCTCTCTGTCTGCACGCAGGCTGTCACGCCTATAGAATCCCCATTTATTTTCTTAACAAAGCTGCAGGGGCACCTGGGCCTTGCATCGAAATTTCATTAATCTCCAAGAATGGAGTCCAATGGAGAGAAAAATCAAATTCTCATTTGCGAGGAGAAGGGGAAGGGGGAGTGAGAGCAGGAGGTACCTGGGAACACTAACCTCTCCGTGAACCCGCTGCCTCTGATAGTTTTGCTATTAGTCTGAAAAACAGACAGCTATGAGGCAGATTAGAACCACGAGGCTTGAATTTTTTATCCCGCTCTTTGTTACAGATGGAGATTTGGACTCTTTTTCTCTTCCGTGGTTTCTTGCTTTTCCTCGCTGCTCTTCCGAGGAGCGACGTAATATGGTTCACGCAAAACAGGACGCAAGAGTTTTCCAGGCTTAAAGGCCATTTATAAACAATCTGGCCCTGGTGAAACTGAGAGTGTGGAAGACGGGGTTGTCTGTTTTTTATCTGCTCCTTCCAGTGGTGATTAATACAGATTTGCCATGTCCTGTTTCCCACAAGTCTTCCAGCTGCACCAGGGAAACGTGGTGGCCACAAAGAGTCAATTGCTGGACACCAGCAAATTTTATTTACAGTATCCCTCCCCATTTGTTCAGTTCAATGTGAGATGTCAGTTCTTCATACTGACGTCTCACATTTTCATGTGAGGCTGAGCCAAACAAGGCAAGGCTAACACAAAATGTAAGCACCAAAAGGGAAAAACATGAAGATTCATTTATTGGAGATGTGTTTTACTTAAATCGAAAAAATAATAATTGAAATATTTAAATATCACCTCATGTACAATCAAAATACTGTACATTACTACTACTTTAAACATTCTGTAAAATATTTCAATGTTTTTGTGTATACATATAAACACAAAAACATAGCAATATTTTTAAAGAATGTTTATCCATCCACCAGGTAAACTGATGAGAGAACAAGAATATGTATGTTCAACAGATATGCATAATCTTGTTATCTCCCGGTTTTTCATCCATCCTTTTCATCTTGGTCTAGTGCCTAAATCCTTGTGGCACGAGTGGGGCTACTTACTGTATACCATTTTTGAAGTGTGGCAAAAATTCCTTATTGACACCGTAAGCGTGCGTCTGTGAAGAGCGAGCTCACACTCCTCGATTCCTGCAGCTTGCTTAACATCAACAATGGGTAAATAATAACCCATTTGCTAATCTGTAATTCCTCCATTTGGACAGAGGCCAGTGGCCACTGCTCAGCTGTGCCGATGCCAAATGGGGCACTTTGCTGGCGCTCGCAGCTGCTTCTCCCACACACAAAAGGAGGTGACATACTGAAGGTGCTACCAAACTGGAAGAGCCCAGCTAAGGCTTGTCCATAAAAAAGACAGAAACCCTGCAGTAGAGCCTTAACTGGGACAAATGGCTGCGATGTGGGGCTGGAATTGTGGGTTAAATGAACTCTGCAGTACTTTAACTGTAGTTTAACAACGCAGTAATTGTGTTTTTAAGAGATGAGCAGCTCACGCACGGGATGCTTGGGCTGGTAACGACAGCGGCGTCCTCGCCCGCCCGGAAATTGGCAGAAATGAGCGCTGCGAGCGCGGCTCCCTTTTAATGCGCCCGCAGATTGCATCGAGGTAATCTGGGCTGGACTCTCAATAATGTGCGCTTATAATCATGAGGCTTAAGGCACAGTTCTCACATCGCAGGGCATACCGTGAGAATGTGAGCACGGGTCCATTACAGAGACTTAATTTCGGCTATGTAAGCAAGCCATTACAGGTTGCATCCTGACAACCTTAAAATTTAAATGTAATGTAAAAAAAATATATAATGCAAATTTAAAAATACGGAGTCAAGCACAAATACATAAGGAGAGCCACAGAAAAGGAGGGAATATGCTCCACCAGGTCTGAAGAAAAACTCATGAAATGCTTTAAATAAAAATATTCAGGTCAAAGAATAAATAGTAGAACATGCCTCACAGGAGGAATGGCCCTTCCCCTGACGAGCTGTTCCCAGTGCCAACCAGAAGAGAGGACACAAGTCAGTATGGCCATCCAGCTCATGGGGGATGATGGCTATTACTCAGGCCATTACTGTTCTCTACCCCTCATCATTTCACTTACTGCAGACTGACAAAACTCAATCCATTCCGCCTCAAAGACATCCCCAAATAACAAATTACAATACGCCATCACGCGTGAACAAATTCTTATCAAAACTTTATTCCCCAAAATTTGTTTTCTCTGCATATGGACCTGCCATCTTCCCAATGCCACAGATTTATAAATAAATATGAAGGCACAGAAGATGGAAAAAGTTTCTAAATTCACACAATCAAACTGAATCATCTTTACTGTGATGAAGGTTCGTAAACAAATAAATAAAAAGCACAGGAACAGGTGCAGAAAGCACACTGAAACTGAGGAAATCGCCACTTAACTATCATCTAAGCAGATCCAGACGAATTCTGCTCCCTGAAGACTGAAACTGAAGTTGCAAAGTTGCACCATAGCAGAGTTGCAGAAAGTTATAAATCTGCATCAAATGGTGCCGTTTTCAATCCCAAATCAGTCAATCTGAGGCAGGAAGAGAGAGCGGGTAAGTTTGGATGACTTGCAATGGAGGGGGGTGAGCCTGGAGAAATGTAGGGTGGCTCTGGGGGGTGGGGGTGAGAGCGTGACTGATGCACCCCAGTTAAAGACATCTAACACACACTCCCCCCCAATGGTCTCCATCTTGCCAGACAGAGTGAGCGAGTGAATGAGTGAGTGACTGAGAGAGAGACAGAGAGAGAGAGAGAGAGCAGATAAATGGCAAAAATGAGGAAGGGAGAGGCACCAAAAGTAAAGAAAGAGATAGAGGGCAGTAAGACAGTAAGACAGTAAGAGGGGAGAGAGAGAGAGAGAGAGAGAGAGCGATAAGGGGGGGGGGGGGGAGGACTGTCAGCAGCAGCAGCAGCAGCACAGTAGCCTCCAGGGAATCGAGTGAACTTTTGAACCACAATCGCAGAAGCAGCACTGCACAGAGCATGTTCCAAGTCTAATAAGGGCTCTTTTTCAATTCATTAAGGCAGAGAAGATGGAGGGAGGGGAAAGGAGAGAGGAGATGGAGGGGGAGGAGGGGGCGTCATCACGGCAGAAGTCATTTACCATGCTCTGTGTGCCCTACAGATGGATCATACCTTCGGATGCTTATTAAATCTATGCACGAATGCACCCTGGAAAATTAATCTCACTGTTTTCCTTGTGAGAGGGCTGGAATGTGAAACTGGGGGGTAATAAATAAATAAATAAAGCCTATATTAAGAATAATAAAAAACGAAAAGGGGGAAAAGCTGTGTTCTTTGTATGCCTGTTGTTTTCGCCACTTTAGAGAATCACTGAGGTGTAGTCGTAACAAGAGAAAATGCTTTAGAGCATAACTCTTCATAAAAAACCTTTTGTTTTAAAATGGAAAAAATCCCTTGTTTTTATGACAAATGAAATAAATATTTGTCATAAAATAATATTCAATTAAAGAATAATATGTTAGGATGCCTATTTCTGAAATTTCACAGCTTTATTACCACTAGTACCAATGAGCTGCCTGGCTTGTGTTGTCAAGAATTATAATATGTTTTATATATAATCCCTAAACCACTCTAACAAGAAGCTGTGGATAAATAGTAAAAAATATATTTTTAATCATACAGGAGGCTCCACCTTTTTTAGTTTATCCTGCATTATTGAATATATCAGGAAAACGTTTATCTGAACCTGACAGGACTGAAATATTGTGTGTTCCTGACATTATGTGTCCTTTGATTAATGGAAAGAGCAGCTATAGAAGAACATTTGAAAATGTAAAACTGTAAGTTGTAATAATAATAATAATAATAATAATAATAATAATAATAATACATTTTGTGGTAAGGCTTTATTTTCAGTACTCAATGTTGACACTCAACTTGATATCAACTGAATATCAGTTGAGTGTCAAATTAAAGTAACTTGCATGTGAGGTAATTTCCCCCAAACTCTGGTCAAGAAACACTATTGACACTCAAGAAAATATTGCATGTTTGCTGTATCTCAGCTGTGTCCAAAGTGAGCAAACTTTGATTGTCTATTGATTGTCAACAAGACATACTTTGACTATCAACAGTCTCAATGAGTTGCTACTTTAAATTGACACTGAAATGATACTAATAATTAAAACATTTTTTGAAATATAAATAAAAAAACAAAATAATAATTAATAAATAAAAATAATAGTAATATAGTCATAATAACGCACTGTATGCGGTCAGATCCCAATCCCAAAATTTTGTTCATTTAGTTCATACTGAATCTCGCCTGCAATACTGTGGTAGAGGCATGTCTGGACTATGTCCCACACAATGCTAAGGCCATATTTCCAACAAGGACACCATGACTGAACTGCATTATTTGGCCTGGCTGTTAACTTGATTTTTGTTTAAAGGTGCTGTGGAAACAGAGTGGCTTGTAAATTTCCAAAGTGTCTGTGTGTTTTAGATCACAATTTGCATTACCTCAGCAATAACCGGAATCAGAGATGTAATAAAACTTCGATAAGTAATTTAGTAAAATTCAATTTATGGCTGTAATTACACCAAGAGCTGTAAATCGAGCCCTGCCTCTCTCACACATGCAGGTAGCAGGTTCTCTAGAAGCGTAGTTATAGCTCACAGACACAGCTTGCTACTGCAAACACATCACATTCCCCTTTCAAAGTGTAATTATTTCAAAATATATATCTGAAATCTACTGCTATGAAGTGCATATAGCACATAGCACCATCGTATTCCATCATAACTAAAAAAGGGTATTTTGAAAATGGAAAGGAAAACAAAAACAAGCTTGAGAACAGCTTGCAATAAAATATGGCTCTGAGAAATGTCAGTCTTAAACTTCCTTTAAAACTGAACAAAGGTGTTTAATTTGTCCTTACACTTACTCTGTTTTTAATGTAGTGCTGACAGTATAGCCCTCTGTAGGGCAATGAGGCTGATTATAATGCCATTTCTTTCAGTAGGAGAAAAGAAGTCATAAAAAATTAAAGCAGCAGAACACCATGCCTTACTGTAGGAAATGGAAAAGCAGTTTCGTTTTCGGAGTGTGATTACAACCCCATTGCCTTTGAAAAATGGTGTCCAGCACGAGGCTGGATGTTTCCTTGGAAGGGAGCTCAAATGCAAAATGCATTGGCTAACACTGACTGTATTGTCAAACACATGTTCCTAATGGTGTAACAGCGCTGTCTTCTTGGCCACACAATCGTTCAAACGCAGCACTCCAATTACAAATGTGTTCTGGTGATTCGGACTGTGTCCAACAGGAGGGAAAAACGCACAACGGTACAACTGGTCCATTTGCAATAAATTAATTTAAAACTCAAGGATTTCCTCAATCAAAACCCAGTCTATCTTCCACTCCACAACTGCTGCAATGTTTCCTCAACATTTTCAGTCGTCTGTTGGGGTTGACACCATCAGCGAAATGTGAAAAAGGCTATTCCATCATGAATGTGATGAAAATTAATGTCCCCCAGAGTGAAATAACACAATCGAGCCTGCCAATATTTATACTGAGGTTCTGTGTTTGTAATGGGCCAAGAATTCATCACAGTGAAAAAGAGTACTCCTGGAGCCATTGGAAAATGGGCAGAGCATACTAAAAAGGCCTTGTAAAAGGAATTAGCATTTTATATCTTTGAGAATGTGCATAATAATGAAAATAATAATATTAATGGTAACAATATGAACAATTCAATTTCATTGTTATGAATTTGTGACACTATTACATCACAATTCACATTTATGAAAATCACAATAATAATATAATAATAACAATAATAATGATGATGGTGATAATAAAAATATTATTATTATTATTATTATTATTATTATTATTAATAATAATTATAATAATAATAATATTCATCTTGAACAATGCTATTAATAAAATTCAAATGTTTCAAGGCCCTAGCGTGGAAATCGCACGTGTGTTAATGTGTGTGTTAATTTAATATTTTTACCACATTGTTTCTGTATTTTGTGTTCTGTATATAAAGAAATATATCCTTTATAAGGCATAGGCAAATGCATTTTCAGTCTCTGGAATAAAAAAGAAGTTAAAGCGATGGAAGGTTGCTTTCTTTCAACAATGGATTGAAAATGACAAAGAATTATTAATCTAATCTTTAAATGTAGTCCCATTAGTGGCCACCCAGGAAGCGATAGGTGGGGACTGTGACACTTGATCTGGGCACCCTGCCCACACAGGGGCAAGATTAGCCTCCACTGGAGATGACAGGAGACGCTGTGCCAAAGCACAAGTGGACTGCTCATTTTTCCTTATTTCAATGATTTTAATTATTGTCATTATTTTTGCCTCTTGCCATTAATTGTAAAAACATGAAATACATACATACATGAGATACAAAAACAAACTTTGTCGCTGCCTTTCATAATTGATTTGCACAATAACGGAAGTGAGTAGATCCGTGGCGTTTATTTAACTTTAATCAGTGTAACATAGGCAATGACTTAATATTAACTTACTTAACTTATTAATGACTTACTTATTAACATCTTAATAAAAAGTATGCACTTGCTGTGATTTCCTTTAAGCATGTAGCTTCCAGACTTCTCCTTTTTCTTCCTGGCTTTGTCAAAAAAAAAAAAGGCAGGACAGAAGTTCCTTGATCTGGCCTCTATGGCCACTTTCCTGTCTGGAGAAACTCTCTGGGTGACCCCAGTGGTCACCATGGCAGCAAGGTCAATAATGTAGACGTGGTTATACTAGTCAGAGTTCAGACAGGTCATAGGATGACCGGCCAGAAACCCCTAGGTCAAAAGTTCACCAGCCAGAAGCTCGAAAGCCAGTATGTCCACTCACAGAGGCACCCGCATCCATTTATTTCAATTCACTTCAGAGGCCTCTGATGAGATTGCAGGCAAATTCTGTTAGCACCAGCTGATGCAGATGGACTCTCTCGCCTCATGCAACAATATCCACCACACTAACCACTTACGCTGTGGGGTCATGCAAGGTGCAAACAGCCACTCATTTTGCCCCAATTTTTCCTTCACGAAAATGTTCTTCCTTCCTTTTTTACTCCGCGTGATTAATCCTCCTTGTATTTTTTGTACAGAGGAATTTTCATTTGTTTTATTACTCAAATTCCTTTCACCTTGGTATTTAGATTTCATGGGTGGGAGGGGGGAGAAAATTGTGCATATTTTTAATAAAAATATTACTGAGGAAGTTACTGCACGCTTTATCACTGTTGAGCATTTCCAAGCTCTGAACTACCTCACCTCAGGTAATGTGTGCTATCAAACCAGCCACTTCCTCGCCATTTCACTGCTATTAACATTTAGTACTTTCCAATACATTTAATTGTGCTATTAGTAAACAAGTGCGGTCATTTTAAGTCCCATTGCTCCATTTAATGGTGCGTCAGTGAATTATGAGCCCCTTTGACAACCAGCTCATTGCTCTGCAAAGACACAATGGGAATATCTTGTCTTAATTTTCAGACAACAAAACTACACTCACGCTATATCAAAATGTAATTAAAATACAATTAAACATGTAGTCCTAAATTTCAGAGCTAAACTAAACTCATTTTACTATCTGTGGGTGTTTAATCCTTTTTAATTCAAAATAAAAGCGGAATCAGTGTAAATATTTTGTAGTAATTCATTTCTACAGTTTTATAGTATACATCCATATATTCAACAATATTAAATAGTATTTCAAATATTAATAAAAACTAATAAAAAGCTACAATTTATAATGTTGTATCATGTATAATGAATTAATTATAATTGAAAATATAAATTGTATGTATAAATGCATATATTTCTTTGCATAATCATCAAAAAATATTGCAGGATTAAAAATATTTGTCCTGGATGCATAATTATTTTCTTTCTGTTTTTGGAATTTAAGAATGATGCAAAAATCTACAGACTGAATGCTGTGGGAAATAATATAGCACATTTTTGTTGTTACGAACACTAAAATGATCACTGTTATAAAACATGAAAATAAATAATTTACAACAAAGTAGTCATTAAATTAACTCCCACCACTTGATCCTTGTACATAATTTCTCAGGAAATGCATAATTTCTTGTACCAATCACATCAAGCTGGCATGTGATTATTAAAGAATTCGTATTTCAAAGTTGCGCAGCGGATTAACACAATTTTAAATTATTGAACAGCGTGTATGCCCTCTTCAATAATGAGGAAATCATGCATAAATATATGTAGATTAGCATCAGTTTGTTTTCAGTGAGGTTTGTGACTGGGGCAGAAAGGTCGGGAAGCTCTGGCGCTACTGAAAGACCCTAATTGATGTAAGATTGTGTTACAATAGAGTGAGCGGCCCAGCCATTGTTTCCGCACACTTATCACAGTCAGAAACAGAAAAGCCCCTTGTGCAGGCTCTGATACTTCTCTCAGCCGTGTGTTTTACAGCCTCCCTCCACCAGGAGTAGCAGCAATGCACACACACACACACACACACACATGCACACACACACACACACACACACATGCACTCTCACACACACACACTCACACACACGTACACGCACACACACACTCACACACACAGGCACTCACAGACACATGCATGCACACACACACACACACACACACATGCACACACACTCACACACACACATGCACTCTCACACACACACACTCACACACACAGGCACTCACAGACACATGCATGCACACACACACACACACACACACATGCACTCACACGCACTCATACACACATTCATGCACACACACACACATGCACTCACACGCACTCATACACACATGCACGCACACAAACACACACTCTCACACACGCACTCTCACACACATACACACACACACGCACACACACATGCATGTACGCACACACTCGCACGCACGCACGCACGCGCACACACACACGCGCACACACCCCAATGGAGGGGATCAATACAGTGGCCAACACAAATCTCTTGTGATCTCAAAACAATTTAAATATGATCTTTCCAGTCAAATGATTATGACACACAGCTATTTAAAATACAAATATTTCAGCTGTGACATGGTACTGTAAATGCTTCGTGTCATGTCAACATGGAATCATTTTAGAATTGACTGTTCAAAGGCCCCAGAGGCACAATATTTCTCACTGAGTGGACTGGCCATGAGGCCATCTCAAACGTTTCACACTGCACCACAATGATCATATTATGCACACAGAGCCACAGGTACACATCCGTGCCCATATCAATATTAAACAAATATTGTTCCATGATATATTGAGCCTTTCATTTCGATTATCATGGTGACTGGGCTTTTATTAAAATCTTGATTTTTCATAATAAGCATGAAAATACAACGGTAACATGGTTTGAGGACCGCGGGCAAAGGCTGCAAGAATATTACAGTTAAACAATTGTTGGCAGAATGAATCGCTGCTTGTGCAGCAAGAGGAAATATCTGTATAAAACACAAACGTCTCAAAAGTTGAATTGCATCAGGGGAAACTTCATTAGCCTCAAGTAATTTATTAGTTTATTGGAAGCGATTGTATCCTGTTATGAGGCTGTTCTGTTTCTGAGTCTTTTTCAGCTTTTCCACATGCAACGTGTGTCCATCCAGCTCCATTACCACATAGTTAGTGTCTCTGTCATGTTATGGTATTTCAAATCAATAGCAGCATTACTGTAAGTTCACAGAGTTCCTGTGTTTCCTGAATATTTCCCTATTTCCATCCATTTAAATGTTTTTGTTTTTTTAAATGTTAGTGTAAATGCTTGCAAAGCACAGTCATATAAAAAATCAGCTAAGGCTTGCTCTTAAGCAAAATATTTTTCTAAAGTGTTAACAAATGGACAGTGCCTTTTAGTACATTGTAAAAATATGATAATGGTTGGTAAACACAATATTTAAAATGTGCATTTTTATATACATTTATTTAAACAAATGAATCAGTTAGACAAGAACAGTGCTCTAGCATCCCAAGTCAGACCACAACCACTGCATATAATGGATGTCCACTGTAGCAAATGGAAATTTAGAGTAAAGCACGTATATAACTACCTAATACAGATATCTTGATATTATCTCTACAAACCAAAAATGTATTTAATTTCCGTAAATAAGAGATGGTGTTATTACTTCCTTTTAATTACACCTCATCCTGTAATATTTCTCTCTCTATTCTGGGCAGTAGGCCTCCTTTCTGGCTCCCTTAAATGACCAAAACTATCCTGTTCCAAAACAAACATGCAGTTGTTTTTACCTACATAAAGACGGATTGTAAACTTGACCTGCCTCTGGAACGCTGAGAGCGGTGGTACTTCACCCCCCCGCCCCCCCCGCCCCCACAGCTCCCCCACCCGCCACCCCTTTCCAAACACAAGCCCTAACCGCCCTTCTTCACCCTCCCCGACCCTCGGCGAAACCGCCTCCTTTCTTCCCTCTCTCTGAGAGTGGTGCGGACGCGGACGCGGGCGACGGCGCGGGCGACGGGCCCAGACGAGCCCGGGGTAAAGCGGCGTGCACGGTCAGGTCACTTGTGTGGCTCGCGGGTGAAACGCAGTTCACATTAACATACAGACGGGGGCCCCCACAATGGAGGGTCCATCTGTTCCTGTCAGCCATTACAAATCTGGTGTCACCCACCTCACTGGAGACAACAAGCCACAGCATTAAATTAAAAAGCGCAGGCTCCCGCGGGTCAGCTCCCCTTGCTGCCACTCAGGTTGGAGCGTGGGGAGATAGAGACAGTCCATTTCCACCTTAAATACCTGATAAGTGATGGAGGGCTATCACTAGGTGAACAGAGATTGAACCCTTGAACTATATTTACCCTCTTCTGTAAGTCATTATCTTTCAAAATATCAGCTGGTGCTATTCTTTTACGGATGACCATGCACCCGTTCTTTATTTCCCACCCCTTTCTCTCTCCTTCTCCCAAAAATATCCAAAAAAGTAGAAAGATGTTGGCATTGTGGCTGCTAAGTCACGACATGATAGCAAAAAAAATGACAACATGAGGGAAACACTGATTAGACGTTAACCTTTCCCCATGTTGCTTAACACACAGCAAAACACAAATACACATGATGTCGAGACTAAAGTGTAATTATGCACATAGAATCATTTTGAAAAGTAAAATACTGTTACATAATTGATAGGATGATGAGGCAAAATGAACAGATTCAGCTTACAAATAGTTAGCACACATATACAGTAAGTCTGCTGGGTAATTTACCCCACTGTTTTTCCCCAGAATTATATTTCAGCAAATGCAAATCATCTGATCAGATTCAGTTTTTCATTCTCCTTTTATTTGTTACGATAATAACTAAGATTTAAATGCAAATTGAAATGACTGAACTGCAATAGACAGCTTTACCTCGCAGGGAAGAGCACATATGAAAGAGTGACAAAATAAACCAAAAGTGATACAGACAAGCAACACTGAGGCTTGAGGGTTTATCACTTCCATTTCTTCATGTGGTCTTTACTAACCGAAGTGCACACGCATTGTTCATATTATTCTCAGTTACGGCATGATGGTGCACATTCCCAAAGACACAGCAACTGATGAGAGGGATTCTCATCCGGTGAACAAAATATGAACCCTGAACTGCACTTGCCCTTTATGGTCATTATCTTTATTGCGGGGACAACAGACACATTTTCTTTATTTACCCCATACAAATCTTCCCCCCTCCTCAGAAAACTTTCACTGAGGTGTAGGATTTTAAAGAACAAGAGAGAACGTCATTAACCCCCCCTTGCCCTTGTACCACCCTTAGAGATGAGGTGGAGAGAAGTACGTATTACAGGGCGAGCGCTTTGGGGGTGATGGGGCAGTTTGTTTGTTTAGCTGCAATTAAATTCAGCCATGAATGAAATTTTCCTCCTGGGGTGTAGTCAATTTCGTTAGTGGGATGGGGGGTCTTCCCATTGCAATTTTTTCTCTGCTCTCTCTCCCTCAACCCCCCCACCCCACCCCACCCCACCCCGAAATCAAACACCCCTCAGTTAGGGTTACAGAGAAGGTATCTGTCATTTTGTGAGGGTTGTGAACAGAAAATGAACTCTGAACTCCGTGTACCCTTTTCAAGGGATAATTATCATAATGAGTCCATATTTCCTGCATCTTTACATAAGTCAGATAGTATTTGCTTTAAAGGAGGAGGGGAAATGGAGAACAGAGAAAGAGAGCGTGGAATTGAGCGTGTTGGTCGCACGGTGGCATTGTTTGGTAGGTTTGGGTTTTGCTGGGTGCGGGGCGGTGTATCGTGCTGTGGCAGAACTGCGGGACAGGAGGCGGTACCGTACAGTACTCCGCCATCCCAACCCTCTGTGGCATCATCTGTCGGAAATTGGTGTCCCCGCTCCGCCATTTTGGGAGGGGTGGCCAGCCTGGCCTTACAAAATGGTGTCGGCTACACGACAAACCCACTATCATGGAACTGCAAGCACGGTGTGCAAAGATACATAAGAGGTGGCTGTTGAACACACTGTAAAAACAGAGAGTCATGATCTGCTTCCCCATCCTCCTGCATGCACACGCAGCTGTATCTGCGCATCCACTCACAAAGAAGCCTTTGTGTTCTGGCCAGCACATCATGCAAATGTGAGTAAAAACGTGTACAGTAGAGGTGCTCTATTCAGTTGCTTGTCACTACACTGCTTTAATACGAGGGGCGGTCCATGACCGAAATGTATGTTCAAGCGTTTGTCGGCTAGGAGGTGAGCTGCAGGTCATGGCATGTGGGGATGAGCTCAGAGTTTACACAGCACTCCTGCACCCAACGAGAAAAGCAAACACAGCTTTGTCTTTGAATAACCTAAACACTACTAATACTATTTACCGTTTTTCTATTGTAGAAATTGGCACATAGACCAGAGGGGAAAATTCCACTTCCTCTGACTTCAGAAGATTAAAAACGCATACAGTGAATAATGAAGACTGAAGTTTTTCTTTAAGATGTCTTTCATGTTCAGAATGGAAATCTTGACAAAACAGGGACAGAGATGCAGATCATATCAATGTGCAGCTGCTCAGGTGCTGTCAGGAACAGTCTCCCTGTGAGCCAAAAGGTCCTGACAGGTCTCGGCCCTGGGTGCTCTGTCTCCCAGCACTGCCAGGCCCCTTCATCTCCGCCTGGCATCAATCTAACGGGAGACACACCTGGGTTCGCACTGAGTTCAACAGGTGCAAACTGGCCAGCCCCATGATGTCAGCAGCAGGGTCACAACGTGCTTCGGAGGCGTAAACACCTGCCCCGTTCAAGGAGTGTCCCACCGCTGTAGCTTCATGCTTAAGCTACGCGGAAGAAAACAATGATAAAAGGTGGGGTTGAGAAAGCTGTTCGGGCAGAGTCTTGGCGTTGTGTGTTCTGCGGCAGCAGCTGAGAAGTTTTTTCTGTAATGTTCCTCGGTTCCTTCTGTCCCCTGCTGCCCATTAGACACATTTAAACAGGACACCTGCGCTCAAACCCAGGTGACTAAACCCCCGAGGCCTCTGGGGTTCCCTCAGGTTGCAGCTCACATCCATCCATCGGCCCACTGTGCTGGAGGCTGCACATGACTGGCGAAAGGTCAGGAGAATAAACCACCCACCTTTCCACTCCCCTAACTGCGTGGCAGACTCAAGTGGGCTTGCAGCACCTGTGCTGAGGCTATGGGTGTGCAGGTGCATCATCCTATTCTGCATTTATCTTTGAGCTAGAGATCGTTCCTTTAAGTGCCAGGGCCAGCCATCCACTTCTATCCACTGGCATATTACCCAGCATCCTTTGGCCTTTTTGCTTTTCCCCTGTGCCTGAGCTGTGAGAGCACGTTCTTCTCTTAAAGGAGCTGTGCCATTTACAGGCTGAGCAGCTCTGACAAGCGGGTCTAACACATGACCAGCCCTTGGCCGGAGACACGCTGCATGTCAGGTTATCTCTCTGGCCGCTACTGGTTTACGTTCTCTCAGCTTCTGGTGGAGGGAAAATCTTAAGAAAAGTCTCAAGCTTGGTGCTGAGTTGCACATATTTTCTTAATTCTCTCATTTCAGGAGGGATCCATCAGACAAGTCAGAAACCTGAGGCGTGTGACAGATGGGAATCTCGGCTGTGAGGTCACATCAGCATTACAAATGTGTGCCGTTCCTCTTCTGCCATTTCTTTTTTCATAAAGAAATTATGTCATATCAAAGGTCAAGCTGATCTCAGTTTTATAAAAAAAAATTATGAAAAAAACCTCAGAAGAAATGATTGTTCCATTGTGCATGTGCCGTGTCTCCAAGCTTTATATCAAAGCACACGTAGTGCTGTGAGCTGGATTCTTTGAAAACGCGCATTCAGTAGCGCAAGATAAGTGTTATCAATGTGACTGAACATTGCTGCAGACTGCTTTTACGCTCGATTCTTTGTAACAATTGCAGCATTTCTACAAGTAGTATGAATGGTCAAATGTAGTTTGTCTACATATACACATATTCTAAGGCTGTCTTGGGTAAATTAATTACTTGTGGGTCACAGGGTCTGTTTGTCTGCTGTAATAATTTCCTAATTTGAGCAGGCAGCCACCTCAGCTGGTGTGCCTGAAATAAATCTTAATTGTAAGGTAACTAAAATCTGCCGGACGATTGACTCATTAAGATACTTATCTGCACGGTGAGTAATAAACCCTGAGGCAACTAAACATTCACATTCATATAAATGTGCACTGTATTATAAATATAATATTTATCCAGTATTAATGTCAAATTACTTTGGATTTAAGTCAAAATAGGCGATTGAATTGATTTTCTCCATTTCCTTGAATAGAAAAATCCAGGGGTTCCAAGTTTTGCACAGCAAAAAAAAAAAAACCCTGAACTTTGGAGGTAACAAAATTCTCCTCGCTCCACAGCTCTTACTCTATTGTGCGTCGGGATAACATGATGGTTTAAAATGTCTGACAATGTGCTTTCCTCACAACTGTCACAGGTGTCACCTGCATCGCTCCCTTCGTTCCTTTTTTACAGGTGACATCATCGATCAGTCAACCTGTGGTCCCCAAGGGTCCCTTGTTCAATGTCCTGGCCCTGACACCTAAGCAACAGACCCGTTAAGAGAGAGAGGGTGGAGGGGGAGAATGGGGGCACAGACAAGCCCCCAAGCCACAAGCAGCCAGGTGTGAGACAGCCAGCAGTCCCCCAACTGATTTATGACTGTGAAACCCACCGGACAAGGACAACTGCCTCTTACATGAATAGACAGAAAGAGTGAGAATGAGAGAGACGGACAGAGAGAGAGAGAAAGAGAGAGAGAGACAAAGAGAGAGAAAAAAGGGGCACTGTCCCTCACACATAGTTCTATATTTCAAAATTGGAATGAGAAAGACACATAGTAAGACAGACAAGGATGAAGGGAGAGCAAGAGAAGACAGAGGGCGAGAGGGAGAGGGAAAGAGAGAGCGGGGGCATGCTTATCAGTCACAGAAATGCCTTGGAGCTATGGCCTCTGCGTGAACCGGTCTGAGAGAAACAAAAAAACCCAACAAGACGCAGCACTGGCTAGACAGAAAAAGGCATCTTTCCCTATAATCGCTGCTCTCCAAATCGACCCGCCCTTCTCATTTCTGCCAGGTCTATGGTACCAGGCAAGGAGTTTTCGGGAAGAAGAATAAGAGGTGGGCTTAGCATGTTAATTGCATTGACCCGACAGCCGCGTTTGCCCTCCCCGGCACTGAGCCCACCACCCCCTGGCACCGTAGCCCCCCTGTCAGCGGTGCGTCCGATAACATCGGGATGAACGGAGGCCTAGTAACAACCACGGGCAGGTACAGGAGCTGTCATTTGTTTCCCTAATGAAGCGGAGGCCATTAGCCGGATGGAGAGCCTTATCACGGTGAATAATGATGTCGATTGTCCTGCCACAGCCACTCAACCCTGGGACTAAGGGATTAACAAGCCGCAACTTTTATCCTCCACCCCCGCCCCTTCCCACCTTCGTATCTCTCACGCTTACTCTTCCTCCTCTTCCCCCCTGTCCCATCTCTCACCCCAGCACATCAGCGCGGTTTGATGGGGAGATATTACGGTGCGCGGCTGCTTTCTTCCGCGGACGCTTTTGGCTGGGCTGTCTGTGTGTTTTATTCCTGCATCCCCATTAACTGAACAAATATGCTGCAAGGTCATGTGGACAAACCCCAAGCAATCCGGATTTCACCTTGATTTATTGTCTGAAGGGGGCTCCTCTGAACTTTGACTGGTGTGAGAGTGAAGGGCTGGGTGACAGCTTTGGCAAACTGTGGCGCGTTAGAGTTTCCCTCAGGCTTCCCCCGGCCGATGAGTCACCAGAGCCGACGGACCTGGCAGAGCGTCTCCAGCGCAGTCACCACGGCTCCCTGAAGGAAACCAGGCTTCAACCGCTCTGAAATACAGCCTACGCCAGCGGGTCTGCGCCCGCATGGAGATCCCCAGCGCTCCTGTCCTCTTATAGCTGTAATCATCTCAAAGCCTGCCGCTGCGCTCATCGCATTGAACTGCACAGGGAAGCTCCATTCAGCCACCTTTTCCCGCTCTCGTAACTCAAAACGCTTTACCCAAACGAAGGCGCAAATACACAGCGAAAATAAGCAAATAAAGCCGCATAAACATAATAAATACAAAATAAAACCTGAATACGGGCACAGCAGTTACATCAGACAGGGGTCCTGATAAAATCTGGAAAATCATTCCAGAGAAATGGATCCCTAGACTTGACTCCTGTTGCTAAAATTTGTGGTTGGGACAGTGGAGAGGTCTTTCGTTGAAGGCCTTATGCTGATAAATGCCAATAACTGACTCCAAAGGCAATCAAAAGCCTAAAATCAAGACTAGATACTGAAAGCGCTTGTATACTTGCACTAAAGAAGCCAGACTAATCAGAACCATGTGTGAAACCATTTGTCCAAAATATTATGGTGCCCTGAATTGGGAGGCTAAGTATAAAAACTGCTCTTATGTCTACATTGCAAAAGCAAAATCCATTAAAATACCATTTAATACAAGCTGAGAATCTGCACTTTAACTGTGTGTGTATTTTTTGATTGCAAATGGTGGTGCAGTGGGCACTGACACACTGTCGCCTCGCAGCAAGAAGGTCGTGGGTTCGAATCCAACCTGGGCCTTTCTGTGTGGAGTTTGCATTTTTGCATGGGTTTCCTCCGGGTACTCTAGTTTCCTCCCACAGTCCAAAGACATGCAGGTAGGCTAATTGGAGTCACTAAATTGTCCATAGGTATGAGTGTGTGAGTGAATGGTGTGTCTGCCCTGTGATAGATTGGCGGCCTGTCCAGGGTGTATTCCTGCCTCTCGCCCAATGCACACTGGGATAGGCTCCACAACCCCCCCACGATCCTGCCCAAGATAAGTGGATATAGATAATGGAAGTATGGATATATATATAGATTTTAAAAATTCAGTTACACATTGTACATTTTATTTGTAAGCCAACTTCTTTTACTGACTTGCGTATATAATTTGCATAAAATGACTTGCAATAATAATCCAGTTACACTATGATTTTTAAGACAAACATGTATTCTGCCAATCTGTTATGTTCTTGAAAAAAATGATTAAAACAGCAATAATGATGCCATATGTTTTATACACTTGTCATGGCCACTTGTAGTTAGCTTTGAAGTCAGACTCAGGATATGAAATCAAAACACGTCATTTCTGCAACGTTTCTCTTGTTGCTCTACTTTTTTCCAGCTAGGAAAACATAGCATGGGGCAGAGCCATAGAATTATGTTAAAAGCAACATTAGGATGAACAGACATGGACATACAGAAGGCAGATACTGAATCTGAATCTTCATACAGAGAGCTAAAGGATTCTTAGCGTAAGCCTCTTCACTGTTTCTCACCACTAGAGAGAGCTCTACATCGCAACACCGCACAGATCAGGCCTCTCCGCTTCACAGCCCCCCTTTCTGTGGCGACACCACCTGTCCCACCCCTCTGGGGTTCCCTCCCCCATCTAAACCCACAACCGCTCTGGCCCCTCCTACCCCCCTCCCCCCCTGCCCCTGGCCCACGTGGCCATCATCTCGACAGCCATCACTCACACAGGTGAATTAGTGGATGGCAAACAGGAAGACAGACGATGGCTCTCGCACATTCATAACTCTGACAGAGAGGTAAAAATTAAACGGGCATATCTGAGGCAGAGATGAGTGAACGGATGACTGTGTATACGGGAATTAACCTAAAATACCTGACGGGATGGGCGGGAGCAGGGAGGCAAGCAGGTGGAGAAGTGTGCGTGTGTGTGTGCGTGTGTGTGCGTGTGCATGCCCACCTGTGTTTGTGGTGGAGGGGGATGTCTGGGAATCATTTTCAAGAGTTTTCTGATAAATTTGTTTCGCTATAAATTAAATGATGTTGCAATGTTGCAATTGCAAATGATATGTGTGAAATGTGGTCAATTTTCAAATAACTTCCTTTTCTTCATTTCTTGTTTTGAAGCTTTTAGTTCAAGTACTACATTCAAAAGATGGATTTGTTTCTGGTGAAACATTGCAAAATTAAATGTTCCATATTTTACCAAAAACAGCCCCTTTTTAAAAGGGGTTCTAGGACTACTTCCAGACTTCAGACTTCACTTGAAATCGTGACTGGATAAGAGAACTATGCATGCAAAATCTGTGAAAAGGATATAGTATGCAGCTACAGTAGAAATGCTGTCCAACTGTCTGTCACTTTGAGTCTGGTTTCATTGCTGGTTTAATGTTTAATGGAAAGCAAGAAGTGTAGATTTTCTCTGTTGCTCTGGAAGCCATAGATCACTGCACTTTACGAGCAGGGCTTAATCTGTTTTAGTTAGTGGATGGGTGCCATACATACTGATTACTGATTTACATTTGCGGGCAACCCAGCAAAAAAAAAAAATTGTTCCAGAAGGTTACTGGAGAGGCCAGGAGGCGCAGAGGTACAGAGGGAAGCTTGTTAAAATCATACATCAAAACATTACAAACTAATATCGAATAGAGGGAGAGAGACATGATGAAAGACAGAGGGTGCAAGAGAGAGATGATCAAAGAACGAGAGATTGAGAGGGGAAAGAGAGTGAAAGATAAAAAAGAGAGACAGCAGGAGGGTTGGAGAAAGAAGAGGAGGGAGGGCAGAGCTTGCCAGCTGCTAAACTGCCATGAATATTTAATGGTGAGCAGAAGTGCTCTTTGCTCTTGCTGTTTACGAGAAATGGTCTACAGTAGGGGAAGGTGTGAATCTGGAGTAAATAAAATGGCGCTCTGTGCTCTTTGGCCTTGTTCGGTCCAGCCACTTCATTACTCCTTTCAATGCTGTGCTTATTTCATGAGCTGGCAGACCCAGTGGTGCTGTGGCCAGGAAAAGGATAATGCTTTATCAGTGCTGTTTTCTTCCTTGTTCGCTACAGTTATTTTCACCCTCTGTATCGGCTCCCCAATGTCGTATTTCCCCTGTTTACTGCTCTTGAGGGAGCGACCTGTTTGATCAGATCTGGATTTGATCTAATACTCTGAATCCTGCACATTCATAAGTTTTTCCTGCGGGCCCTACTAGGCACCGAACAGTTCCAGCACTCAGGACACAACTTCGGATCACCAGTGGGGGGTGCACTAATCACCTTCACATACATGTAACACCACTTGGGGAGTTGCCAAGCTCAGTGTGGGCCCTCAGGGGCCTAAGAGGGCCCTGGCATTTCCCATGGCACCAGCTAAAACCCGAGTGGGAGTCCAGCTCCTTCACTTCTTGCAATGTGTGCAAATTATAGCAGGCTATTGCTGTGGTACCAGTTTTGGACATGAGCGCAAACAAACACAGGCACCGGAGCGCATGCACGATGATGCTTGTACTCACGCTCAGGAGAGCCGTCATCCTGGTAGTCCGAGGCCACAGAAACGTCATCGGAGGGCACGGAGCGGCCCAGGCTGGAGCTCTGGTTGTCGTCCGAGCTGTCCTCTTGTCTGGCGTCTGCTGGAGAACGGAGAGCTCAGCATCAGGAATGTTGGACCCGGGGCGTAAGGGGGAGAGGGAGTTCTTTGTGCAGCACAGAGGCAATAATGCCAAGAATCACAAGGCAGAAGGAGGAGGATATTATGCTAGCTAAACATAGACGGCGGGCCAAATCCGACGGGAACCCAAAGCAAACACGGGCCGGGCGGAACGGCCTGCTCTGCGTTTGCCGGGCCCCGTTCGCGGGGGGGGTGGGGGGGGGGGGGGAGGTCCTGCGGGATACACAATGGCCGCTCTGCGCTGGGTCCGGTGCACACATCAGCCGGGAATGGGCTCGAGGGTCCGCTCCGCTCTGGCGACCCGGTCAACTCCCTGCTCGAAGCTAACATTCTCACGCTGCCAAGCTGCTGTGGTGGCGGTGAGAATGTTAACACGTTTACTGGCCTCTGGATGAGTTGGTTTATACTCAACTCTCTCTTCTTAACTCCCCTGTTGAGATCACTGCCTTATTTTCTTTTATTTTGGTGACTGTGGGAGTTTCTCTGCTGTCACTCACACCTATCAGTAATCCCAGCATGGGTGGGAAATCCTGTCTGGGGTTGTTTTGTGTGATGTGTGTGTGTGTGTGTGTGTGTGTGTGTGTGCGCGCATGCGTGTGTGTGTGTGTGCATTTGTGTGGTTGTGTGTGTGTGTGTTTGTGCACTTGGGTGTGTGTGTGTGTGCTTGTGTGTGTGTGTGTGTGTGCATGTGAGCACTTTCGTGTGTTCGTGTGCACTTGGGTGTGTTTGCATGTGCATGTGTGTGTGTGTGTGTGTACGCGCACTTGTGTGTGTGTGTGTGTGTGTGTGTGCACTTGGGTGTGTTTGTGTGTGTGCTCATGATAGCAGCGCAGGTGAAGAGGGCCATTGAACTGGGAGGCAGGAATTTACAGAGAGCAGCTCAGCTCTTCTGAGGTTAATTAGAGCATCCACAGAGACCTGAACCCCACGCGCTCAGTCAAACATAAACAGTTCCAGCCAAGAATTCTATCTGTCACTACTCCTACTGGAGGGATTATTTCTACTCTGCATGTCTTTACACACAGCACAGCCATGGATTAAAGAGACAGGGCTGGCATTCCAGCCATGCCGGCATGGGCAATGCAGCAAACTACGCTGAGACCAGCCAAGAGAATAAAGCACATTGTGCCATTTCACATATTAAAATTTGTGTGTAAAAAATTTCATGATGTAAAGAATGCATCCCTGATTCTACTGAGCAGTCTGTACTGATTTTCCTGATCAGCTCAACATTAACTTAACAAGACACTCTGATCGCATGTCCATTTACGTCAATTTCATAAAAACTGTGGCATGTCAGACTCTCCAGGATGAGGCTTGTCTATGCCTGCTATGCTGCGAAATTAAATGGGGATGAATATAGATCATCAGTGAACCTCCATGTGGCATTCTAAAATTCCTGAAGCACTGAAGCGTTTCACATTCACAGAGACCTTGCTCTCCACCCCCCCCCACCCCCCCGCCCCCCCACCCCCCACGCCAGAGTCTCTCCCAGCGGTGCCTGTGCAGTAAATACAAATATTACACATTGGATGCCATTATGACCCATCTGAGGAGATCCTTCACTTTTCTTTAGGTTTTTTATTCTCACGCGAGAGTCAGACACATAAATAAGGGAGACGGATGGGCGTGCGGTCGGCGCAGACAGAGAGCGAGCGTCTCTCGCTCTTCAGATGTGAGGAGGCAGCTTTAAATCAGGACCTGCACGCAGTCGTGTGTGCGTCGGGCGGGCGGTTTCAATGCTCCCCCGTACGTGTCACTCGCTGGCAAAGTGATATTTAATTTCATTAGCAGGCCGGTTACAAACACGGCCCTGTTGGAGTCTAAGAATGATCTTTCGCAGGCCAGAAAACACAGCTCTGATAGGGAGCTAAATATACCCCTGCTTTAAACATCCAGGGTCATGACTTTTACACTGTTTATGTATTGATGTGTAATCCGTGGCAACAGGATGGCAGTAAATCATTTGAATGAATAGCAAAGAGCTGAAGTTCATATTAGCATGTCTAATTTCTAAAATATTAACCCTGTCCAATTCTGGGGAAGATACGCAAATGTTTGTTCAAAAGTGAGTATTTTTCTGGCAAATTAAATTTGATCCACAAATGTCTAAAAATGAGAATTCTTCATTCCGCAAACAAATTGAATATATATATATATATAGTTAATAGGTACATTCTGCAAAGCGACAGTTCTAAGAATGTGCTAAAGAGGGCACATAGTTGTAATACCATTCGTGACCTTTTGGGGGCACTCCACACTGACTTGGAGCGAGGTCATCCATTTGTACCCTATGAGAAAGCAGTGTCCAATGAAGTAGGGAGTTGCACACGTCATTGCTTTGAAAGAACATTTAGTCATACTTATTAGTGCAAGTTCATTTTCTTTGTTTCAGGTTCAGTCGCTGGATCAGTGCTGGTCACTGAGCAATGCATATCTGGAAGCAAGGTCATGATTAAGTAAATACACTTGTGGGAAATCTGTACAGCGGCATGGTAGTTAATTATATAATATTAATTATTGTAAATTTACTTGTCAAAAGAATTTGATTCTAAACACATTAAAATTATTTTCCATACACAATACTGAGTGAACTCACAATTAAAGCAGGTCCTTTGGGTCTTAGCAACATATAAATGTTACCATTAGTTTACAGAACACTAATTGTGCAGATCCTCAGGAATTCAACAGTAAAGCAGCTACAATTAAACATATAAAGGCAACATATTTAGAACTGAACATTTCCACAAGATAAATGGCATTGCTGTTATTCAATGGCATTGCAGGGAGGAAAACATAAAACTTTTAAACTATATACTCAGGCAGGAATTATATTTTCAGTTATAGTCATAAACAGAACTGTCATGTATTTCTGTTTAATTCAAGTACATTGGAGTTTCTTCTTTTATTAACAACTTCAGTAAGCATTAGAAACAGGCATACATGTGTTTCAGTCTCTAAAGTGAAGAGTCGAATCTGAGTTTAGGCACACTCATGTTCTATTTCAATTGCTTCTGTTTCATTCCACTTAGGCATACAGTAAACAGCATTATAAATGCAATTAAATTAATCTGCTGGGTCAACAAGCCTAATACCACAATAAGATGTGAATAACTGAGTGCAGTCATTACACAGATGCTTCTGAATCAGATCATTCATAAAGATGTCTGCAGGGACCAAGTGTGTGTTTTTAAAATAAACACTAGCTAATTTATATGTATAAAAATGACTTCCAGGCCATAAAACCTGGTGACTTTATGAATGTGTTTGAAAATTGTGGCAACAGACGCTCAGAGCCCAATGAATGTCTGTTTTCAGTCCAGCCTCACTGGTCTTGTTTTTTTCAAGGCAAAATTATTTATATTATTTACTGTCCATAACCATGAACATGACAGGATTATTTTTAAAAATGTGTACGACAACAGTAAAGCAAAGAAAGTGGCAGGACAACATGTAGCGCCAGCCTGATTTGATTTTTATTAAACGTGATCTGATTTAACAGCACCATCACTCAAATAACAGCATGAGTGCATGAATGATTATTAAAGCTTAGTTTCCGCAGTGTGAATATCTTCCATTATACACTTGGGTGACCTTAAAATTCCTTCATTTTGCTGTAACAATGCTTAAAGACAGCGTGTAAAAACGTCTTACCCCTCCTTTGAGTAATAGTATTTACTCACTGTACACACTAGTTGATAGCGATGCAAAATTATGCTGTGAACTTTATAGCTGACATGTCTTCAAAACTAAAGTTCACCTGAGATAATTATCACATAAAATCACACAGCCCAGTGGAGTACAGAGATTGGTGTGGTAGTCACGGGAGGTAGCACGGAGCCTTCTCTCCTTCCAGTGTGTTAACAGCAGAGTCTCAGCCGGGGACAAAACTGAGACAATTAGCTTTGAAGTGTTAACGAGCCTCACAGAGGAGACAGATGGAAGCATGCAAATCATGCGAAAGGTTAGCCACATCACAAACATAGCAGTGTGCAGCACTGGTATAAACCGAGGCGCACCACAAGAGAAAGGGGTGTCCTACTGTGGTTGAACTGACTTTTCTTGTACTGTTTAACAGCCACATTCTAAAATTCCACTCAAAGACCATCTCAAAATTACTGTCTGAAACTGCAGAGTATAGAACCATTGTACTTATTCAATTTGACAATTTAAGACAATTTCCTGAAAAGATCACTGGAAGATACCCAACAAAATATAATGCAGATCCCAGGAGTTGGGCAATGATGATCAGGAAGATAATGGCATGTCTGTTCTTACAATGATACACTCTTTCATTCAAGTAAATGTGACGTTTACAATAGACCTCTTGGGGGAAATTTTATTCAAAGGCATATTCATTTCTGGCTTCACTGGCAGCATTTTAGTCTGTTAAAAGGTAACTGGTAGAAGGGGAAGTGTTACAAGTGTTGTCTCTCTCTCTCTCTCTCTCTTATATATATATACATATATATATTTATTTTTTATTATGTTGTGTTTGGTTTGATACTGCATGTACTGGTGTTCTTTTCTTGCTTCTTTTTATTACCATTATTATTATTTTTGTTTTTTATCTTTTATTCTACTGTATTGAATTGACAATGATGTTCTCTCTCTCCCTCCCTCCCTCCCTCCCTTCCTCCCTCCCTCTCCGTCCCTGGCTCGTCACCACAGGCAGTGACTCTTGTCTCAAACCGACGGACACAATTATGGTTCATTTGACCGTAATTCACCCTCCCAGCAGAGTGGCTTTAATTGACTGCATCTTGGGAGAGATTGCACTCCAACCCTGAAGCCATGGCCACTTCTTGTAATAGGCTTTGTTTTCATTAATTAGTAGACGGCGCTACTAACCGGTGGCGTCCCCAGCCCACTGTGCGGGCGCTGCAGATCACGCTGCCTGCCCAGACACTGTTCCCGCTGCCCCACAAGCCAACGCCGTCGGGCGCTCATTCACCGAGCGGGTCCCCATTTCTGAAAGGCGACCCGAGCAAGCAGCACCTGATGCGCGCTTGCTAATGAAGAGCTTTCTCTGTGCTGGCCAGTGAGGTACAGGATGCGGCTCTACATCCTGTGTTCGGGTCAGTGTGTGCAAAGCCCTTTCGCTGTGCAGCCCGGCGACATGGCTGTGTGCCAGGGCACCGAGCAGCAGGATATGAGCTCTGACGACAATACGCAGATCAATCAGTCCATCCCGACATGTGTAAAGCAGCACAGGGTCCTCCCGCTACGCAAGACTCTTCCTCTATCTCCCACCTTAAAAATGAAATTATTTTTGATTGGGTACACTAAAGAAACACAAAAATAAATGGATAATTATGACTGTAAAATTTAAAGTTGCATACGAGCATTTTTAAAAGCATAACTATTAAAACACAATGGTGATTTCTGTAGACGCCGGTACGTTGCTTCCACATGTTTCATGACTCTGATTGGATGTATGGATTGAAGACAGCTGCAGACCCAGATGCCATTTGAAGAGGGATTAATCTTCAGAGCTACAGTATGTGACTGTCACCGAGTGGCAAGACACAGCTTCTCAAGGTGTGTAACTGTTTGCACTTGACTTGTTTAAAAGCAAATCAATACAAAGGGAGTTGCGTAAATGGTGTACAACAGTTCTGAGCAGAAGCACATACCTTAAAATGCCACAGCAGGAAACTGCCCTTGTGTAATCCGTTACTGCATGCATTAAGGTGTTTTAACATAATCATGGTCCTGAATTGTGCATTTGTTGTTTTTGACACCATGCAATTGCGATGAAAGTAGCAGTTTTTCTGTTTTGTTCTTAATAAAACAATCTGTGTAAATTTTATCTATGCATTTGCTGCACTGTTTGTTGCAATCTGTTAGTGTATAAATGTGCTTTTGGAAATAATCAGCCCCATTGAGACTAAAAGAAACATGAGAGGATTGCCTTTGTGTTCATACATGAAACAAAATGGGAGCTTTTACAGCACAGACAGATCATGGGTGTGTGGTTGGTTTAACAGATGGATTACATTTGATTCCAAAGCTGTGAATCACTGCATGTGCTAGACCACACCACAAGGAGCCAATTTACTATAATGGAGCCCCTCACCTGTACACATGAACACAAACACACACACACACACACACCCACACACACACAGACTCTGACTTTATTTAAGGTAGAGACTGAAGTAAAAACAATATGTACCTTTCATTTGTTTTTATTGGATCACTATAAATAGCAATGATTTGTTCCATGAAGTACATGTCAGATTTGCTTGTAAATGCTATTAATTTAGGAATTGTAGTTTCTCCTGATCAGAGAGAAATTATATTTTTGAATATTCATGAATATGAAATATTAATCAGTGGAAGACAGTCTCACTAGGCGATCACAGCCTATTACATTATTTCTGTTTCTACAGTGGCATGACTGGTCCGGAGCTGCAGTTCATAGAATCAAACATTAGGGGGTGCTGCAGTGTACAAGACCAAAAGGGAAAATTCACAAAATCATGTTAACTGTTTCATGGCCAGCTTGGCAATGTATCAGTTAAGTCAAAATAACTACAATATATTTATAAATGAAACAAATCTAGCACAATTTCCCACTATCTTTGAAATAATCGTTTTATCAGCTACAATATAGATATAATAATAATATATAATGTATAATGATTATGATAGTGATTTTAATTATTCCTAAAGCACTATCAAGGACAGTTGTGTTAAGGTTAGGAATGTCAATCCCAAACAGTGTATTAACCAACATCAAAAAAGATGTGATTCTCACTGTAATGAAATGTGAGCGTCATGTTGGCTGTCTTGCATTCGCATTTCACCTCTCTCACTGCTGTGGCTTTGTGGGAAGAGCTCCTGCCATAATTCTTCTGCTTGCCCGAGAATGAGCACTCAGATGAAACAGCACATCAGTGTACAAACAGAGGGTTAATAAAATGGATGGTTTATGGGTGTATTTATTTGACAAGCAGTTATCAGGAACAGACTGGTGTAGAGAAGCAGTAAAGCCACTTGACCACAAGAGCGAGAACAAGTGTCTAAGCCGTGCCCAGGGTCGTTAGAGGGACTGTTTAGCGCTGTTATGGTGCTGGGAGTACATATGAGCATTAAACTGAAGTCACTGAGTCATTCAAACTGCACACTCCCCAAGTCTGCAACCAAAACCAGGGCCGCCACCAACGCCCGCAAGACCCCCACGACCATGGTTATTATTCACCATTTTAGGACAAGGCACCAGGGCTCCATGTTTTTTCTTAAAAACCGATTAGCCAATTCTATGCTGCTGTGGTTGCCATTAATTCACAGTCTATTCTTTAAATACACTTCTATCTTTTTGTTGCCAGCACAGATCACTAGGCAGTGGGTGAAAGGACAACTGCTCCTGAGAAGGGCTCCATTTCAGACGTCAGCCTTCACTTTATTTGTTTGAACTGAACCTCTGAAACAGAAAGATTTATTTTTGGGAAGTCCTAGCTGAGAGGGCGCGACATCACCGGTCCTCTGGATCTGACCTTTGTGGACAGAAGGGTCAAGCACGTAGCACCTAAAATCACCACTCAAATCATACATAGATAAATACGTTTACGTACATAAAAATAAGGCAGGCAGAGCTCACGCAGCGTGAGGTGGACTGAACGATCAGATAAAACACCGCTTGTTTATTTTAGCTGCAATCAAACCAGAAGTGAACAAACAAAGATTTTTAATCAGCTAAAACAAACACTGGCTTATAGATACAAATGGGTTATTTCACCATTATTCATACATTATCTTCAAACTGATAAAAGGAGAAATAAATGATGTGTGACTGGATCAACAAACATCAACAAAGATCCCTGGCAAACAGTAAGGGCCCCGCAGTCTTGTCACAAGAGAGGAGATTCTGATCGGCCCAACTCCAAGCTTGCGCATGGGTTTTGGAAACCTCATATTTGAAATGTAACACAACGCCACTGTTTCAACATTCATTATGAGAGTAACTTCCAAAACTTACATGGACTCAGAGTGCACACCTGCCTGTTGAATGATAGTAAAGAGAAGGCAAAGAGAGTGAAACTAGGTTCACAGGTCAGCAGTAATGTTGGGGAGTGAGAGCAACTGTTCTCTGGCCTCTATCAGCACGTACTGCTTGAATACAAAACATGCAAATGTCAGCCAAGCAGGAGTTATGGCTCCACCATAACAACAAAACTATGAAAGCTCAGACGGGATATATTAGGACAAGAATTCAGCCTTCCCCATGTCTGCATTGCTTGTGGGATACAATGCAGTTCCTTGAGTGTGGCGAGAATATACTACCAATTAAGCTAGAATCAGTCTTGAATAATACAATAAGTAGTCTAATAATACATAACAATAAGGATTCTTTAGAGTTTATTTGATGCATTTTGTTTATGCAACAGTTACTCCAATTCTATATTCACACAGCACAGGCCTTCTGTGAGCCATTTCCTGGGTGTTTAAAAGTCACTCCAGCATTTCGATTGGGATATCAGACAAACAACAGTCTCTGCACCCATCATCTTTCAGCGAAATACTGTTCTATAAAGGTTTAACCAAACGTATGCCTTTATGAACAAAGGCAGCTTAAACACAATGAATACCATGTTTTATATCAAAAGTATCTAATGGCAAACAATATATTTTTAACGAAAGGCCTGCCCAACCAGTCATGCCATTTAAAAAACTATGTAAATATGCTTTGTTTGAATGGAATAGCTCACTCTAAAAATGAATGTTAGTCATGTCTTACCTCTTATCTTTATCTATCTCTATGATGACAGCTCTGTGTAATCTGAGTGTTTCATTTTTGGGGTCCTTTAAAGAGTGTGCCATCTGTGCTACTTAAGGAACTGAAAGATTGATCCCAATCATCACACCAACAGATTTAAAACATACAAATGAGTTTTAATATCAAGCCTAGCTTTAGCATTATATTCCTTGCCCCCTGATTTCCATTCATTTAAAAAATGAGACCTTGTGAAGGATAAAAAACAGGACCCTGTGTTCGGATAGATTAATCAAATCGTTAAAAATGCCCTGCAGACAGTTGTTACTGTTGGGGCAAAATACATCTACTGAGGTAAGAAAATGAATGAATAGTCTTTCTTTTATTCCAAACTATTCCTTTAAAACTTTTTTTAGTCTATGGCCTCAGCATACTCTAACAAATTTCTAAAATACACACTCTGAAGATTCTTGTGAATGTGGCACCAGGATCACAAAGAAAAATCAAATACTAAAGTTAATCTTTCTGAAGTGGACAGCAAAAATGGCAAAATTACAATTTACTTAAAAGATGCAGAGAACAGATAGCACCACCCACAATAACTTTGTGTTGATGGATTTAATACAAAAAATTGAAATTTCCACTGCACTGTTTAGCATTCACAGAGCATAGTTTGCACAGACCCAAAACAAAAATCCATACACATGTACACATGCACACACACATGCGCACATGCACACACACACACACACATGCATACACACACACACAACACATACCAATGCCTAGTTATCTGTCACTGTCTAAAAGGCAAGGCAGACAGAAAGTGAGTAAGGAAGCCAAAGTATTGTATCTGTCCATAATAGCTTAAAATGAACAGGCAGGCCAATATGATGGGTCAAAATGATGATACAAAATAGGTGCAGAAGATGTAAATTAAGTGAAAATGTCTTGCTCAAAATGCAGCCCAACTATAGTTATCAGGACCTCTTTAATGTATTATTGCTTTTTAATTCATAATTTTACCAGCCAAATTTACAAAGCTAAACAGACTTTCTAGAATCATGTTCGGCATATAATAATAGAGTAAGCAAGAAATATTTTTGTTTAAAAATATTATATTATTTTTATTTTTTTTAGGGTGGGAAATAGTCTGGCTTATTTGTAAACCTCCTTAAACTTAATTGAAGGACCCCATTTTGCAGATCATGCCATTGGTACAACAAAGTCACTCTCCACAAGTGTTTTATGTTATTTTACTGTCTTACTTTTTCCTACCTTTTTTTCAGAAGGCTCGCTGCTTTCCTGAAAACATGAATCAAATTTACAATGTGCCAGATAAATTCTGGGTAAGGAAAAATAACCATAAGAATGCCAAAAAGACAGGACCAATAAGTGAAAGAGCTCTTTAGAAGGAAAATAAAGCAATTAAAGAAACGTCAATGCTTGCATCCTGAGAAATAACTCTTAGGCCTAACCAGGCCAGATTTGTGGAGATTTTATTACTGCACATTCTGCAGCGGGAGAACAGAGAGGCATGGAAGTGCTCTCCTGCCTGTAACATAATAGGGTTACATCTACTGCTGTACTCTGCCCTTCCACCAGGGCCTTATTTATTGGTTCTTTGGGTCATGTATCCTGTGCTTGTAATAAATGGCTTTTTCCTCTAAAAGAAGGAGCCCCTCCGTTACTGGTTGGATGTGGGCTCACCTCTCCTCTGTTCACACACAGAATGCTCTCTCCTTTATGCTGTGGCTTCAGCTCAGTCCACTGCATCACCCAGTTTGAGTTTATTAATCATGAATCACTAACTGATGTTTGCGTAGGTCCATATTGATAATAAGGCTGATGATAGTAGAAAAAAACAAGAAAATTACATTTCACTCAGTGCGCATAATATATGTCTCCCATAGGAAGCAAGCAGAATAACTGCTGAAAAAGTCAATTTCATATACATTACTGTATGAATCTACTTTAATGTTTTTGTGTACTGTTATAAAATGCAAATCTGCTTTATGATTCATGAATAGCATTTACACGAGCACTGATGTTCTGCTTTCATCTGGTGGGGGAGGGGGAGTGTCTTCTGCTGGAGGGCCATTAGGAGGCGCTGCAGTTTGTCAGGACACTGAGATGGGCCTCTTGCTGCTACCTGAAATGGTGGAGTAAGAATGCACCAAGCGCTCATTTCTCATATGAGAAAACAAGTTTATTGTCCTGCTGCTTTTTTATAAAATGCCAGAAACCACACACAATGGTTTCTCATTGAGCTTTAGGAACATTACAGAAACATTCTGAAAGCAATTTTGCATCAGATACACCAGAAAAGTGTCAGCAATAGGTCTAACATTTGGGGCAACTTATCTTCAGAGGCTGTTGAGCTTATCAAATATATGGCTGTCACTGGCTGTCAAGGGCTCTCACCATCATTTTCTGTGAGCAGGAGCGACCTAACAATAAAATGTGGCACAAGCGCAGCAGGCTTTACAGAACATCACACTGGTAGTGTGAGGAAAGCCACCATGTCTCATCACCCATCATCTCCCTGCATGTTTCAATTAGTGGATGTTGATGCTAGATCACGTAATGTTCTTTGTCCATCAAGGCCTCAAAAATGAATATAAATATACCTGTCTGTCTTCCCAGTGCAGTCAGCCCAATAAATAGCATTGTGATTCTGTTCAGCACTGAACTGGCTTGCAATTTCACTGTTTTTTTGCCCGTACCACAATATTGAAATAAAATGTCCAATTATCCACACTGCTGCATGTCATGTGTTAATTCTCTATCTCCAACATGCAAAAACAGGTAAATGCAGTCTCAACAGGTATATTATGTTTTGTGGGTTATCCCATAATTTTTGTTCACGATTTATGATTGAATATAAATTCCACCATGATAAAATGGGTCTCAGACATTTTTCCATTTCTCTTGGAATTTGTAATGCAAGTTACAGGCATAAATAATGTCCAGAGCTGGTATATTGAAGAGCTTGATGCCAATGTGTGTACCTAAAAAGGGTGCACTGTGGGAAAAGTGCAGTGGCACTGATGTGAGGAAGGGCTTAAGGGAGAGCGAGGCATCGCGGGTCGTGCTGCCACTGACTTTTTCCCATATTACGGAAGCCAGCAGAAGAATTCCTCAGTGGTGTGATGTTTGAGCTGGGGCCAGGCTTCCTGTCTGATCAGGGAGAGGAAGCTATCAGACTCAGAGATGCCACCACTAGGGGCGCTCTTTGCCACGATGAAGCCACAGTAGCGCACAGTCTGAGACCCTCACTAGCACTCGGATGCAGCGATTACAGTGTTTCTACCACACGTCTGAAAACACAACCCTTCTGAAAATATCATGCACCAAAATGTAATACAGGTGGAACAAAGAACTGTCATTATTGCATGTAACAAACTACTAGGACACTATTTGACAAGGGAAATGGCACTCAGATGTCTACAAAATGCAAATATATACGCACAGACAAAAATGTGGAAGAAATGCAAAAAGCAGTATGCCCAGATAAACTCTTTCATGCCTAAGAAAGTCTTCATAACCAAGCAATCAATGGACACTAGGTGCTTTGCCCTGTAAACTTGGGAAATGACAAATATACAGTACTGTGCAAAAGTCTTAGGCACCTTAGATTTTTAAATATAATATATAGTATATATTTGGTCTTAGATGTTTATTTTTTGTTTTCTGCATTAGTGTGTCAGTGGAAAAGAGCAAATTTGAGATTCCAAAAAATGAAATTTTACAGATCCATTTTTGTATTTTGTTAAATAAAGTAATATTTTAAGACTACTTTTCAGATAAAAACTTGATCAAGGGTCTCTGGGATTATCTGGAGAGGCAGAAGCAAGCGAAACAGCCAAAATCTGCAGAAGAACTGTGGAAAGTTCTCCAAAATGCTTCGAACAACCTACCAGCCGATTTTCTTATAAAACTGCAGGACAGTGTTCCTAGGGAATTGATGTAGTTTTAAAGGCAAAGGGTGGTCACACCAAACATTGATTTCATTCAGTTTTGAACTATTTACTGATCTTTATATTATTTTTTCTATATTTATAACCTTTCATTTCATTATTTTTGAAAGCATCTTAGCTGTACAGCATTTATTTTCAAGGTGCCTAAGACTTTTGCACAGTACTGCATATGATGGCCAAGAAAGTAAAGGACAGGATGTTGTTGTAAATCATTTGACAGAACTTAATAGTACAAAATAACAGATTTTGTTCATATGACACTTTTGTGAACATCACAAGGGTGCTAAATACACGTTGAACTAATGGTACCAACTACTACTAATGTAGCATAGTCATTTCCATTTTAAAATTGAACATTTGCATGTTCTCGTGTTCCATGACAAGTGTTCAGTTCTGCACTTTCCATATGATTGTACATTGGCAAAACATGATTATATGCTGACTTCCTGCAAATACATTTTTAAATAAATCTTAAACAAGTAATCTCTGTTGAATTATACTATGACATGGAAGAAAGCACAAATTTCATTGGTTGATCGTTGATTATTCTCTTTTATGCAACTGAATACTGAATAGCTGAATACTTAATTATGATTGGCTGCGAGGTGTGCATTATTTTTCCTTAAACGTCTGCCAATGAAGTAGCGCTGACAAAAGCTAAATCATGGTTCTAAATTATTGCGCATCTGACCTGATAAAACTAATGTTGGCAATGATCATTTTCTTTTTTTTGAAAGCTGCATAATGCACAGCCCCTCAGTTATTATGTCTTATATGTTAGATACAGAGCACATAATTTTGCAGTTGTAAAGAAGTTTCTAAAATAAAAAAATAAAAAATAAAAACTTCTTCCCCATTCCATATAAAAGTACACATGAAACCCTACATTCTATTTGTCAGCTTTTTTCCCCAACAAAATTTTATTCACCGAATTGGATCCAAAACAAGCTAGGGCTTCATAAATAACCCCCAAAAGCTCAAGAGCAGCCTCTAACAGGTGAACTCATCCAAGAACAACAAAATGAGGCCCACTTCCCACTCCAAACGCACTGGCCAGCAATCTTCACACCAAGCCGAAACTTCTGTTATGTTACAAGGGAGAGAGCTTGTGACTTCTTGAGCCCAGCTGTGTGAACATGTCCCTCAACAGCCAAGGTTTCATAAAGCTGTCATGACTTCTGGAAGCAACATGAACATTTATTCATAAGTAAAATCTACTTCTATCACTGCATTATAAAGCAGTCCCAAAGGTAGGTCAGATGGGAAAACTAGTCAAATGCGCTTATAACATCACACTCAGCAACAGGATGCAAGATTTCAGCACTTTCCCCCAGCCCTGGGTAGTAGCTCTATAGCCATCTACTACACTCAAGGACTGCTGTGAAGAACTGCCTACAGCAAGGCAACATTATGCACAAAACTTCTCAATTTATCTTACGGAGGACAGGTTGCTTTTTCCTTTCTTTTTCTAACACATATGGGTGTACGGTAGGTGTATACCACAAGCCTGGACTTCAAACATGGCACAGGACATAAATTAGCATGATTAATTTATTAAATAATCTCATTGCTCAAACATAATTTGGCAGATGCAGACAACAAGGTACTGTGTGGCACTCAATGTAATGATGTATCATAATTTACAACCTGTGCATCATGTAGCGCATTGTGAGAGGAAGCCCTGTGATATATTGATATGCCATCAGTCATTCCACCATGTACATTTTTTAGGTGAAGCACAGGACGTGTAAAGCACCTCCAATTTCAGAAGACAATGAATTTCCTTTTCCCCTCACTGACTGCGCTTTTTAAACTCTGTTTAGTCACCTACTTTAACTTAATCTATGTGCTCCAACGCAGATACTCTCTCTGAGGGGAGCTGGGCCTTGGTCCCAGAGATCATTCATTATCTGAGCTTTTGCAGCACCGCTGTAAACACACGCGCACATGCTACCTCTCTATCTCTGTCTCCAACTCACAGACACACAAACACACAATTTGTCTGACTCACACGAGCACACACGAGCACACACAGACACGCAAACACACACACACACACACACACACACACACTCGCACGCACGCACACACACACAAACAATTTGTTGCTCCCTGTTCTGCTCAGAGGCTATGACCTGATTTCTTCAGTGTATTAATCTATTTCAGAACCCATAAGTACTGCCAAAAACAGATGAGGAGAATGGATTGCAAACACAGACAGCATATGATTTCACACAGTCCTACAGGAAGGAACTATAGGTTGTGCATAGAACTGCATGTTGTATGATATTTACTTTAGAGTTGTGCATAGTGTCAAGGTCTAACAATATCAAATGAATAGAAAACGTGAAAAACATTTCAATGGTGCTGGTGTAGGCCTACATACTACAGCCATTAAATGGCTGTATCAGGTCTAGAGCTATGACACTGATAACCACCTTATTTCCTTGATAGTGGATAGTTTCTTGACCAATTAGACATGGGAATAAGTTCCCTTGCATGCCATACCATACCCTGACACTTTTAACCATGCATGTTTCTTCACTCCATCACATAGTGGTGGCTAGTGGTGAGAACAGGACAGCAGGGTCAGGACAAGGCATGTAGTTGGAAAGGAATCGTTCAGGACTCCTGCTGGTGCTCTCTAATTGGAATGGTGTACCAGAGTGCTCTCTCCGACTGACCAGATGCTTCTGAACAGCTACTATAGTAATGTGTGCCATGTCTGTGTCTGAAATTAAGGCTTATTAAATACCTTTGATGGCCAATGGAAAGTTCAGTGTCTGAAAGAACTCAGTAAAAACTCATAGTAGGCTTAACACATCCAACAGAGCAGGGACAGGCTAAGATCTGAAGTTGGCTAACAGAAAATTGAATATTTTAATTTACACCCTTGAGTTATGTTCAGCCATGACTTGAACACATTCAATGGAGCCCTAGAAGCCCCAGGCAGATAAATCAAAGGTTAGCATAATGCAATGACAGAAATTACACTAAAAATCTTTTCGTATGTACTACATGGGCTGCTTTGAAGCCAGAAATGAAATATGCATACCTTTTTTACTTTTAAATTGTGCATAATTCATTGTTGGTCAGGCAGCTACCTGAATGTTCATGAACACCCCTAATTATATTTAGAAATAACCAAATTTAGTTTGAGACTTAAACCTTTAAGAATGGTTCCATACCATTCTCATACAATATATTTCAGATCCAACCAAAGTACAAAGTGAAATCGCAATTTGCACATAACCTTCCTCCATATTTCAGAGCAAAAACATCTATGTTAAAAGTCAAAATATAAAGATCAGTAACTTACATTTGTATGGAAACTCCTGGGGATTTCTGTAAAAAAAGAAAATTAGAAGTATACATTTACTTGGAATGCAAGGAATGCCCATAAATAACATATAAACTGGAAAAGGATTAAATTAATGAAGATACATCACAGTCTCATGCAATGCACAGGGCAGGGAATAGGGCTGGAACACATCTGGGTCAGGGGGTTGATGATGTAACCAAAATGTTGAAAGTATGTAGAGACCACAAGGAATATGGAGCTGGATGGCAATACATTTGGAACCCATATCAATGAATTAACACAGATTAAACAAAACAGATGAGACAGGACTGCTATGGCAGAGGAAAAGAGTTCTTCAGGCATGCAACTGCATTGTGTATGGTTAAAATATGTTGTTAAATATGATTAAATGTTCAGTAGGCTAATTGACTAAATAAATACTGCTGTCTCACTTTCTGCTGGATGGTTGAGAGTGGTCTGGTACAAAACGGCACACATCATTCAGGTCCCTGCACACTGGTGATTAAGACAAGTCACTTTCTACACTAAGAAGTTATTTGAGATCCATGAACAGCACCAAATAAATGCAAACCATGAACAAACAGAACCCAGAAAGTGGTAGTGAATTCCAAACTATTTAAACTACCTTTAAAACAAGCTATTGGTCTTCAGTTTTTTAATTGTCTTCAAAGGTGAACAATACTTTGTCTTGTTCTTCTGAGGGTTTATTGCCTTTCCGCATAGTGATGGATGCCACACTGGGTATCATCACATGGTAAATGTGAGTAACTTCATTTTTATACCCAGTGAAACAGAAAGCCATGAGAGTGTACAATATGGTTCCCTAAAACTGCCATGAACTTTAAAATGCAGCATATTAATGCATATCCAATGAATACAGGCTTCTTTGCTAATCTTTATCAAGGGATAATGCAGATAATTTTGGACAGTACTGTATATCACATGAATACACAAGTCCTCAGTTCTGGCCATAAATCCATAAGGTTTATTAAAAAATCTCCAAAGATTTAGCAAGTAGATCTGCAAGCAAGCACTCTAGTTGTCAGTATCTGTCTTAAGATCTGTCTTTCTGGTTCGAAGTTATCAACAGTTGTTTTCTTACTGATTTAACTGGGACTCCATCACTCTATCCACTGAAGATGGTTGCAGATATGATATTTACTTGATCATGATGTAAGCACTCTAGGCAGATATAGAGTTAAACTAGTTAACCCATGCTGGCCTTGGGGATGCCACACAAAAAACAATTACAGCTTGGAAATACAATAATTTGCTCATAGAAAGTTATTGCTTGTACCAATAATTTTCCATTCACTTTTGTGGAAATATTAAGTAATTAGCATTATTATTGAACATAATAATTTTTTTTTTTTTTTTTTTAGAAATGTTCATAAGAATTGGCCAAGTATGACTTATAAAGTTAATATGGTAAGATATAGCAAATAACATAAATAATACAGGGGTGGGAAAAAAATCATAAATGTTGTAAAACTCTGGGCTACCATAGCCAAATTTTTGGTGGTACAGGCAGTGTGTGTGTGTGTGTGTGTGCATGTATTGTGGAGGGAAGATCTTTTTCAGAGCAATACATCAGAAAACTGCAATACATCACAAAATGGATCCACTCAAACCCACAAAACAACTTACGGAAGAGTGTCAGAATGTCAAAAAAATTTAAGTTACTGGTTTACCATTCTTCAATATAGCCATAAAACACCAAAACTGTTTTCAAAACAATGTAATCTCAACAATTCTGGTGGAAAACAAAATCACCAAATCTACACTGACTCCTTGTAGACATACCTTTTTCTGGGATAATCCTTTCAACTCAACAAACCCCCAGTTATTTTAGCACATGAGGGAAAAAGCTACCACACATCTCCACTTTTTTAAAAAAACAGCACAGTTATAACAGCAGTATAGTGAGAAATATTCTTGTAGTTGGGCCAGCATTAAAATAGGCGGGCCTGAACTGCCTTACTGTGCGTTTACAATTGGGTGTGGTGGTTCAGCCAAGATGAATGGTGGGCCTGGATACTATTTAACTAAAGAGCTTGGAAAGAGCAGCACCTAATTACTTTAATTAAAATCAAACAAAAACACTTCATAAAAGCATATATAATGCCTTCATAAACATGACATAATGGGTTCATAAATCATACATAAGCAAATATTCATAAAGGGTGATATGACAACTTCTTATGCAACATGTTATGCCAAATGTGACACAACCAGCAATGTCACCTGGCTAATGGCAAACTATTATGAAGGGTGACATGAAGCATGCTTATGGAGGGTTCTAGGCTAATTGTGACATAATTCATGATGTCACATGATGTCATGAAACAATTCAAATCAACCTGAGGGAAGTTAGTCCCCCAGACCCCTGTTACAATGGCAGTGTGCCACATAGCTGGGCCATAGCTAATAGTACTTATAGTGGTAACAATGCCCTTTAAATACTCTCACATACTCTTCCCAAACAGGACTCTAACAGCCCCTACACACAACCTACATCCTTTGGCTATGATTAGACACGACAATGAAATTTCTGGGACATACCATTCACTGGCAATCTGACCGAAAGTACAGAGAGTAAATGTTACACCAAACAGTCTTAATAGCTTTAAAAGTTAACACAAAGCAAGGCAATTCAATACAGTTCCATGATGTATGATACAGTCTTTAATTTATTTTTTGATTTCAGTTATATGTTTTTCATGGCCTACCTTTTTCAGTGAAAATCTATCATTATTTTCCGGGTTCCCATCTAATGTCTGTTTGATCCCAACAGCTGTATCGGTTAATGCTACATGTCACCACGTAGCCTAAAGTTAAAGTTAAAATATAAGTACGAAAACCTGCTCTGAGTACAACAAAACCAATCAATTGGTTAATTAATAGTCTACTGACAACAGGCTAACAACCCTGTTCACTTTAATCCCACAGGAGGGAGGTGGGTGTTTACTTTTGCCTGGCTAGCAATCCCAGCAAGCTAGCATGCTATATCAAAACTATGCAATATGTTTTATTGTAAAACCATCTATTTTTTATTTATCAAACTAAAAGGCTGTTTACAATTACATTCATTTGGCATACACACACAATACAGTAGCCGAAAAATACTTCCAGTAAAAACTTCACTTGCATATAGCCAAAACAGACATTTGGCAATATCTCCAGAGATATTTATTGAACTCTCCCCCCATTCATTGGAGACAAAGAGACAGTAATTCGGCATGTTTAACCTGAAAAGCATTGCTCAAACTTGATGCATCTATCTAAAAAGTCTGTGTTACATTTTACCCCATATTAGGCTTTGCCCCTCTCTCCCTCTCAAAATATTTAGTCTACATTTTAACCTTGATTTGACTGTTTGTTTTCCACAGTGTTATAAAAGCCTGCTATGGCTATATAATATATAGGTCATTGCTTGTTAAATACAGATTTAAAAAGCAGATTACCTGTCGTTAAACTGGCTTATTATTGATGTCATTGTAAAACCATGACTTTTAAGACTTCAACATCCGAACAATAGCAGTGCCAGTGATTACACAACTTCCAGGTTAAACTTATACAGCTTCAGGGTTAAACTCTGCCCATTTCCGGTTTACTATACACCCACTTCTGGTTTTTAATCCGAATACAAATACAGAAACAAATAATTATATATTATACTGTACATCCTGGGGGCTGTGTTTTAAAAGTTGTTGTAGTTGTTGGTTGTTGTTATTGTCTTTCACACATATTTGCCTCTTTCTACCCTTCTGATGTCAGTGCTAATAGAGATAAAGTTCCCTTACTATTCCTTACATTATACACCTGACTGTGTCTGTCTTCCTCCATCTGTCGTTTGGTTGACTGTGTATGTTTATTTGTCTGTTCATATGTCTATTGACGTTTCTGTTTGGTTGTCTAATGTCTGGACATCATGGTAACATGGTGTCAGAGAGAGGGGACAACTGGTAGAGAGGGGAATGAGGCTAATACATGGAATATATGTTTTCTTTTTCCTGGAAATAGTGCCATTTTTTTTTTTTTATATATATATCTAGGGGAAGGGGGGGACTGCATATACCATTGTTTGTGATAAAGGCTAAACTTCAATTAAAAAAAAAAAAAATATCTAGGTTTTTTTAGCTTTTAATGTGGAGCTTTTAAGGTATGTACACATGTAATTCTGTGCTTGTGACAGTGAACTGGGGAATTGGTGGGGGTAGGGGGAGGAGGTATGTATGAGGTACTGGGATAGAATGAGGCCAAATCTCCAGGATTTAAATACTGTCATGTTGCTAGCTCATTAAAGGCTTTCAGCAGTAGAATGATTTAACACAAACAATCCCTATAGATGACTCTGACTAATTAGAAAATAACTCTTACCCCTCAAAGGGAGGGGGTATGACTTCACCGACCTACTTCAGCTAAATTTAGACTGATCTAATGCAGAACGCACAAGGCAATGACTACTGCCTCTGCCAAGTGAAATTCTGTGTTCACAGAGGCTTCATTATTAAGGACAAGCAGAAGAAGACTTATTACAAATACACCAAGACAAATGCTTGCTGTTTGTCAAGCTGTTCGGTGTCATATGAAAATAACCTATAATATGTTCAGTTTGTCCCAATAGCATTATTGTATGTGCATGTCAGTAAATATTCGGACAGTGACACATTTTTTATTGGTTTGGCTCTGCACTCATTGGATTTTAAATGAAACAATGAATATAATATTAAAGTGCAAACTGTTAGCTACAATATGAGGGTATTTACATCCATATTGGATGAACCCTCTCCAAATTTCAGCCCTTTTATATACAGTTCTCCCCTTTTAGGGGACAAAAAGTAATTGGACAAATTAACATAATATTAAATTGTCCTTGGTTACTAATCCTGTGCATTCGATGACTACCTGAAGTCTGTGACCAATAGACATCACCAGACAGTGGGTATCTTCCATGGTGATGCTCTGCCAGGGCTGTATTCAACCATCTTCAGTGTGTGCATGTTTCAGGGCCTTTTGTCCTTCAGTCTTGTCTTCAGCGTGTGTAACATGTGTTCAGTTGGAGTCAGGACGGGTGATTGACTTACCCAGTCAAAAACAGTCCACTTTTTGGAAAAACCTCCTGGCTGCTTTTGCAGTGTGTTTGGCATCATTGTCCTACTGCAAGGTGAGGCACTATCCAGTGCATTTTGAAGCAACTGTTTGGATCTCAGCAAATAAGATGTTTCTGTACACTACAGAATTCATCCTGCTGCTGCCACCAGCAGTCACATCACATCAATGAAGAGAAGTGAGCCATTTCCAGTGGCAGTCATACATGCCCAAGCCACAACACTACCTCCACCATGTTTCACACAGATGAGTTGGTACATTTATTTTCTCCACACTTTCCTCTTCCCATCACTTTGGTACAGGTTAATACTCATTAATACTTTGTTACAAAACTCCACAGTTTTTTAAATATAAATGTTTTTAAAACTTTTTCTCAGCAAACTCTAACCTGATCATTCTGTTCTTGAGGCATACCAGTGGTTTGTTTGTTGCAGTGAATCCTCTGAGGTTATGCTGGTGTAGTTTTCTCTTTATGGTAGTCTTTGACACATCTGTGCTTACAATCTGGAGAGTGTTCTTGATCTGTTCAACAGCTGAACAGGGGTTTTTCTTCACAACCGAAAGCATTATTCTTTCATCCACTACAGTGATCTACCAGGTCGTTTGCTATTTCTGAGGTCGGCAGTATGTTTTTGCTTTTGAACAATGTATTAATGTTGATTTTGACACAGCCAATGTTTTTGCTGATTGATTTATTCTGATTTATCAGCCTCATGATGGCCTACTTTACTGGCATTGACACTTCTTTGGTCCTCATGTTGAGAGAGAACAGCAACAGACTCAAAATGGAAACGCCACACCCAGAATCAAGACTAGACCTTTTGTTAGCTTACGTGTTCATGAACTAATGATGACACATAGCTGACCAAGAAACAGCTAAGAAATACTATGTGTTCGGGTGTCAGGATTGCTGATCACAAGTAAGTGTGCAGACTTGATGTGGCAATCCTTCCACTACACTCAATTCCGGGTTTTGATGAAAACTGTAGATCAACTCTGGGTACATACAAATTATTTGCACAAGACCTTCCTAAAATCAAATTTTCAATAAGCATTATGAATAAATGACAGAAGAGGCTGTTAAACAACAGGCCAAATACAATCACAGAATTTTAATTTCAACTTTGTACATGACATGCATCACTTTTATTTCATATCTTTTTGTTTTAGTATACCTCAGTTGCAAACTATTTTCTTTTTTACTAATATAATTTATTTTTTATTAAACTTTTTATGCAAGTTAAATAATTATATAACTATATAACTGCTTTCATTTTTAATGTGGTCATTTCGCATTGCTTCTAATTAAAACTACAAGTACAACTTTTGAAAATACTACAGCATGTCTGTGGTTGTAACTGAATTGAATTTAAAACATGTCACTTGTAAACATCACCATCAATCATCCTCTGCTTAATTAGTGTCAAGTACTTTATGAACTTTGATGATAGAGGTGCGGCAAATGGGATAATTGTTTGAGAAGTGGCTTGACAGAGAGGCTATCGTGACTGCTAGTTAGCGGAGGACTGACGTACCATGCGGGAAAACAAAGGGAGACAAATTGGTGGCCCTATGCATTACATATTGTGTCGCAGCCACATGATTCGCTGTTTAGATGAGCAAAATGGCCTAAGCAAAAAAATGAGTCCAAATGAGTATCATAGAGACCGATAAATAACAAGCCATGCCTGTCTGCAGGGTATACTGAAATAAAGTTAGTCTGTAGGTTATACATTTCAAATGGAGGAGCCAGGAGAAATTGTAACTCCACCACACCTCTAGATTTCCATTTGGAAATATTCTCTGATATTCTCAGTAGTAAATTTGGATAATGATGACGATGAAGATTATACAAATAATAAGTGATCAATTAATGAGGACTGGCTAATAGCCTTATTTTCTTTATTTTACATTTAATTCCACGATGATGCTTGGTGATGATAATTAGGATGATGATGGCATGGTTGTGATATTGATAATTAAATTGAGTATTCTACCAGGCTTAACTATGACTCCTGTGATGTTAAAGAGCAATGGCCTCCATTAAACAGATATCATCAGATTCAACTTGTAAGTGCGGTATATTACTCAACTTCGTTCCCTTAAAATTCTTGGGATAAGCCTTAAATTATCGTGTCACAGGCAGCAGGAATTTACACAATTGCTAATTTCTTACTGTGTTTGACTTGTGACAGTGACAATACTGCTGTGTTCAGCTCTAAACTATACAAATCACTGCTCATTACATTTTTTCCAGCAAGTTCTAACAAGTAAGTGTGATTCAGGAAAATTAGAATTACTGTCTCAAGGGCTTGCACTGCTTAGGTTATGCGAGCTTCCAGTTATTAACAAGCCATCGTAGACATATAACTTATGTAATTGTTTAGCCTACATTTGTACATCTTTGAATGGTCTATGAATGGTAAAATGAGGCACCGTTTTATGGAGGTAACAATACTTGTTTTTATTATTTGTTCTTTCAAATTTTAACTATCGTAAGCCAACAAAGCACAAACAGCCAATAATTTACATGCTGACATTAATAAATTGACATACGGTCAGAGAGGTACAAAGCCAGCTCACAAGACATGCACCCCCTCAGTGCCCGGTTAACATAATCACTCTGCGATTACTGCGATCCTTCGTTCACTTTGAGGTTATGTTTCCAATTCGGGCAAGATAGCAGCCAACAGTAATACTCCTTCCAGGGTGTCATCATGCACCATCCAAATCCAACGATAACACAGGATATGGCTGTTTCAGCTATTTTTATACCTCTGTGCCATAAACCCAACAATCAACCCAGCCCACTTTCTACCTGACTATACAAAGACCAAAGTGTTGCAAATAACATGTATGCCTTCATATTAAAAAAAACTGATGGATTATATGTTAATATATTAATTTTCATTAAATCCTTCAGGTATTTTAAATAGTAGTACTCCATCAATTGTGTATACTGCTCTTTCTACAACCTGATAGCCATGCAAAGACTCAAAAGGACGTCAGGTTTTACAGACAGGGATTTTTTTTCTCTGCCTGACAGGAAAACAGACCTACATACAGATAACAATTGTGCTACCTACGTGCGACAAGAAGCACGGAGATTTGCATGCTACCAGCAGCATTTCCTGTTCATCATTCTGTTAGTCATGTAGGTAGTATTTTCGCTAAAGTGAATTTAATTAGGAAAGTCTGCTAGAACAATAATTTGAGACAACCAATTCCTCAACAAACAACACCATTCTCCCTGTGATACAACATATTTGGATAAACGAATGCATTGTTACCAGAATCAACCCATCATGTCACTGAGAATTGCATTGTGCTTTCTGATTTCAAGCTTCAAAATTCAGGATTTACTTTGTAATCTTCAAAGGGAAATATGTTTTGGACACAATGCTACTTCATAAATACACTACATATCACCATAACACACAAAAACATCACATGTGCCCCTGTATCATGCCTTTTTCTTCACATCACCTTTGCATTTAATCTTTAAACAGTGAAGCAAAGGAAATGGTCTTTAAACAGTGCAATCAATTAATTTTATAAATAAATAGTGCAAATTAATCTAATATTATTCTGCATTAATCAATTTAAATACACCAAAATTTGCCCTGCCCATGAGACACAAGCCTCTGGAGGAATTTAGTGTCTTCCCCTTCCCATGGGCAACATAAATGTATTTTATTGCAACAATTATAATTGCAAGCATGGCCATGGAGAGCTTAACACTTGAACAATGTCAGGATGAAGGTCATAAATTACTTTTTGAAAAGCTCTATGCCTTTTCCTCAACCGAACTCTGGTGTGACCTTTTAGCGGATTGTATTAAATCTCAGTGTACTGTCATCTTTATGAAGTAGAACATCGAAGAGTGGAGCGTTATCACAGAGACTGTCACATCTGACATCAGGTTACATTAAACAAAGTTCTGGAGAAACATTAAAAATATTACAGAAGAGATTATTTGCTTGATTAGAGATGGTGCATTACTTTATCTAGAAAGAGGGATTGTGTATTACATCCCATATTTTTTTCTTATTATGTTAAATACAGTGATGTGACACAGAAAGTACACTCTATTTCAATTCAGTGGTTTTACATATTAGGACATAACTAACCCTCATCCAGTCCTCACCATGTCCCAACTGTAGATACATGTAGCATTGTGTGACTCACAACACAGAAATTTTACATTACTTGGAAAATTTTGTCATTATTTATTCAGTGAAAAATAACCCAGCATGCAGAAGCCTTGTATAAAAAAGTATCCTTACTGCTTATCAGTTAAGAAGGTAATTAGAACCAGGCAGTGCTAATAAAGTGCATACAGTTCAACATCAGGATGTGCTACCAGTATAAAAACTTGTCAGTTTGGTCTACAGCATTCAGGTTTGTGTTAACACAGTATGTGAAGGACAAAAGATATCTGTGATGATCTCAAAGAAGCAACTGTTGCTGCTCATCAGTCTGGGAAGGGTTATGCATTTCCAAACAATATGAAGTCCATCATTCCACAATGAGGAAGATCATTCACAAATGGAGAAAATGTAAGACAATTGCCAATCTGCCCAGGAGTGGTCGTCCCAGCAAATTAGCCCCAAGATCAGAACGTATGATGCTCTGAGAAATTGTGAAGAGCCCTGAAGCTACATTCAGACCTGCAGGCCTCTGTCAGCAAAGGAAATGTTGGAGATCATGACTCCCGCGTTAGGAAAAGACTGAATAAATGTGGTTTTCATGGTAGCATAGCTGGAGGAAAGCAAATTCTGTCCAAAAACGGCATTGCTAATGAGCCACAATACTTTTGGAACATAATCCTCTGGTCAGATGAGACCAACGTTTGGCCACAATGCAAAACACCACATTTGGTGAAAAGCAAATACCTCATATTACCATAATGCCAACTGTCCAGCATGGTGATGGAGGGGTGATGATGGATGCCTCACAACCGCTGAGTCCACCGTGCACTCTTCTCCATACCAGCATATTCTACAACAAAATGTCCCTGTCTGTTTGCTAAGACAGCTAAAAGCTTGTCTAAAGATGAAATCAATGATCCAATCAGCGAAAACATGACTTCTAAACAAACACTCAATTAAATGTATGCATTAAATGAGAAACTGAAAAAGAAAAAAATCAAGGTTTTGAAATGGCCAAATACAATCCAGTATGCCTGAGTAACAGTAAAATTTTTACACAGTGTGGTAACACTATGGAGACCTGCGACACACTGTCACATACTGTCCACTGAGCGATACTGAACCAGCCACAAATCATCTCACAGTTTGCTGCAATTTGAAAGAGCCAATTTGAGTGAGCTGAGGTGAACAATGAGCTTTGAAAGTTTGGAAACAATCAAATTCTTCTCAACAGTATTTTGTAAAAACACATGTGATATAATACATAGTGCATGTATAAATATACAATAATGTACACAATATATAGGACTGTCTAATAATGACATAACACAATGCAGCACAACAGATTCTGAAGTGCTTATTCTTCTGACACCTCTCCAGCCACAAAGCTACTTCCTACCACAAACAGCACAGGAAGAAAGAGTGCAAGAGCACAGAAACAAAAGAAATGACGTGAAAAGCAAACTTAAAACAGCAGCTGGTCCAAACAGTCTTACACATATATTTTCTAAAACCAGAATAAATACGTTATCGATTAAAAACAAGGTTTTTAAAAACTTGAGAAATAAAGTCTGCACCCATTGCATAAATGGCCTGATTTCATATGGAAAAAAACGTGTTCATGGCTAGTATCTACTACCCACGTGAAATTTATTGTTTGCCTATTACAGTGATGCACAAACTCAGTCCTGGGATCCCCCTGTGTACCATAATTTTGGTTTCAACCATAATTACAAACTGATCTGTAACAAGCTGTTACTTGACATGAAAGGAGTTACCCTTTCAAGGTGATATTATTAAAATACTTTTAATACTGTATACCCTGGACTTTTAATCAGAACAACTTTTTCATCAGATCAATTAATGCTTTCATTTTCCATAATGTCTTATATGGGAAATTAATCCATTGGTAATAAGACGCATTTTTCATTTTATAATGTCATTTTAATTACAGCATAAACTATACGGACAGGTGAAATCAGTGGGCTCCTGGTCACTGTGTGGACATCCAGTCACTGAGATTGAAAAAGCTAAAGGAAAATAGCCTCTCTTTAATTGGTCAACATATTTGCAGCAACAGAAACTTGTTTATACTATATAGGGGGCCTCAAGACCATGTTTAGACATCACTGGTCTATGATGAAAAAATATATATTTCTAGTCATATTGTTACTATTGTTATTCTAATAAGTCATTGATGTACTTCAGAAGTTTTTTTTCGTGACTGACAACAGTTCTTCAATAAAATCCTGCAATTCAGGAGAGCTGTGCTACACTCCCATAGACATGAACAAACTCCCACACATTATGATTTTGAAAAATCCACTTATTTATCATTGCATTGAAAGAGACCTGACCTTTCATTCCGCAGAACTTTGTAGATGCTGGTTTTCATTTTGAGTATGTGTAGGTAGTGGTAATAATACATGCCTCAATGAACTTAATGTTGAGAGTCACTATCCTTGATGCAGTTGAGCCAACAGTACATTAGTAGTTTATAGTTGTGCAACATAAACATATGTTAAATGGTTTATCAACAGGCTTATTCATGAATCCATAATTCAGACAAATTTGCTGCCATAAATAATTCACATGACACAAGAGGAAGTTAGGACTAAGGGAAATTTAGTTTTCTGCAATGATTCTCCACTACTTACCAGATAATCACACATTCCACAAAAAGGGGCAACCACACAAAAAAGCCTTGCATTGGTTATGTTACATGTTATGTTAGTAGACAAGCATCCAGTCCACTGGATGGCAAGGTGATGTAATCTGTGCCATTTTAGCATGGAGTACAGAATTATAGCGGTAGCAAAAATACAGGATACCCTACTTTATTGTTGCTGTGCAGCTGTCTAAATTTGTCACATATAAAACAAAATATGACTAATACTATTTTCTGGTGAAAGTCCAGAAAATCACACAATAGACTCAAAAAATTATGTTAATTCAAGTGTAGTAAAAGAAATTTCCTTTTTGTGTGAGAGAAAAAACACTGCACACTGCTTTTTAGATCCCAATCATGTTTTACTTTTTTATTCTGTGAAAGACATTTCGACCAGAGCCTGATCTTCATCACGTTACATGAAGACAAAGATCTGACAAAGACCAGACTCTGGTCAAAACTTTGTCTTTCACAGGATAAAACACACACTCACCGGCCACTTTATAAGGCAAACCTGCTTGTCACCAAATTCACAAATAGTGAATAATGTGGCTGCAACTCTATATAAAGCATGCAGATATGGTGGAGGTTTAGTCTTTTGTTTGACCAAACATTAGAACAGGCAAGATGCATGACCGAAGCAACATTAACCGCGATATGATTGCTGGTGCCAGTTTCTCAGAAACAGCTGCACTCCTGGGATTTCTACACACTAGAGTTCTGGCTACAGAGAATGGTGTGAGTCAGTGGCAGTTCTCTGGCTGAAAACACATTGTTAATGGGAGAAGTCAGAGGAGCATGGGTAGACTCATTCAAGGTAACAGAAAGGCCACAAATGCTCAAATAACAGCTATTTATGATGAGGGCATGCAGTTGGCATATCTGAACGCAAAACATGTTGAACATTTAAGCAGATGTAGAATTAAGCATGGTGAAGCTTGTAGCTAGTTAGCAATATTATTAGCCATGTCACACATTTTAGTTATTTTTTAGTTTGCTAGTGTCGATGTGTCTAGTGTTGGGTTTGGCAGACATTTTTTTGGTGATCAGCTGCTGCTAGCTATTCGCCCATACTAGCAAGCATCTACGCATCTGACTAGCTGCAGGAACTAGCTTATGACGTTTGCTAGCATTAGTTTCTCCTTTATGATGTTGTTCAAAGTAACAGCTAAGGTTAAGTGTATAGTACCATAGCGCTAGGACGACACTGTGCTTGACTTCTCAACATACCTGCAAGTGAAGCATAAGCTTCATCACAAGTTTTTTTTTCTTTTGTGGCTCCCAACTCTTGATGTCTTTTACATGCCATAACTTAATCATATTGACAATTAATGTAAATTAATGCGACGGGTCACACACAATAGACAGTTGTTTTTGCAGACTTTGGGAATAGGAGTGAAGGCACCTTATGCTTTACTTAAATTCTTTGTGCACATTTAAATGCACATTTTCTTATTATGTTTCATACTATAAATTAAGTGAAATAATTAATTAATTTGGTAATGTTAAAAATATTATATTTTATGCTGTAAAATAGCTTTTTATTAACTTCTCTTCAAACATACTGATCAGGACATTAGCTCGAATTCAACAATTATCTATCCATAATTTTTACTTTGGCAAGGTCATCAACCAACAAAACTGACATAACTGAACAATGTGATTATGAAGAAAAAAATATTTATTGCATTGATTTGTCAGTGAAACATTTTAGCCAAATTGAAACCAGGCCATTATCATTTATTTTGCGCTATTTAAAAAATGCACAGATGCAAAAACTGTTGGGGGCCCATGCTGTTCACATCATGCCATGCATATGAAAGTTTTGTGCTCCAGACATGATATAGCAAATGTTAAACACAGCCATCTCATAGGGTTTTACTGAAGAAGAATATTTTAATATTCATCATTCCTTTGAAACTTAATCATAACCCCAGACAAAGGAGTTCTCATCTCACTGACAGAGCTTAATTAAGGCTCTTAAGTACATTTTTCTTCTCACTCTCTTAGCTACAAAACTGTTAGTAATAGATCATAATCCAGTAGTTTTAAATGGCACTGTAGTGCCATGGCTTTGAATTTTAACTTGGTTCTGTAAGTGAAAGTTGAATAACTGATATGGCTACCTTTCAGCACAACAATACAACACAACTATTATTAAAAATACTACTGTCACAATGTAATGGGCCATACACAGTTGGCAGTACTGTTAAGATGGCAAAAACAAAATAATTTTGATTTGATTAGTGTTAATTTACAGATTGAGCTGACAATAGATGACCGGATGTTCAGCTCAGAAAACAAGCCCAATCTGCAATTCCAGTTGGTCCTGAAATGAGAGTCTGGAGAGTGCGTATTGTACCTTAGTCTGCTCTCAGAAACCAGCCTTTAACCACTGAAAGGGATGGACATTCACAGTAATTTATGAAGTACAAACAGCAACAGAAAAGATCAATGCAAGGCTTTTCAACAAAGGAAACTAGATGATAAAACAGTGCCCTTCATGATGCTTGGGACATAAACTTTTTTTCTCTAAAATTGTGGAGTGCAAACCCAAATCAAGAAAAAAATGCCTTTGTTCCAAAAATTATGGGGGGTACTGTACATGTACTTTCACATAGAAACTCAAGCACTGGGTTAGGCTTGACTATTCAGTTATGCTATTAGAAATAGTTTTAAACGACGTCATTAAATCATAGATAAATGTACTTCTAAGAGGGCCCCTGGGTGCAATATATTACTTAAGCAGTAGTTTAGTGTAGTAGAGTGCTCCACAGTCCAGAATCGAGTCTGTGTCAGTGCTGACTCTCCTAGTCAAATGGGCATCTGCCACTGCCTGTGCCATACTAGCATGCACGCTCCTGAAATTATTTTGCAGGTTTTTGCAGATGGACAATCACACATTCACAATTGGAGATTATAAAACATTGGGATAAACTGATTTTTTGGTCTCCAACACTTGACCTCTGCCTTCCCTATAGCTGCTATTAGTAGACTGAGATGAGTAAAGTCTAGCCAAAACATTTTTATTTAGCATGGATCCAAAACTGAAAACAAAACAAAACAACAAGAAAAAAAACTTCACCACAGCATCCCGTTTTCCTGAACATACGTATATTCAGGAAAGCACCATCACTAAAGTGTTTTCATGGACCATCTCATATTTTCAAAAATGTTAAACATCTCCTAAGAATTGCCATCACTAGTTTTGCCAATTAGGCATACTGGAGGTAGCTTAAGAGAAGTCATAGCTACTGTAAAATATAATAACTCCCCTCTGTCCCATAGGTGACAAAAAGACAAAATAAAAGAAAACACAGTGGTAGTTCTATGACATTCATTCCAGTCATCAGCTATCAGTACCCATAATGATGAGTCTATTTCCTACTTTTATTCATAAATTATGGACTGAGTGGTTCATTCAAACATCTGCTTAGGATTCCCCTAAATCATGCTTGTAAATGCAATCCATAAACGCCTATAAATTTCAAATCTATCTCTGTCCTGCAGGGCTGGGCGTAACTTTAGACGTAAAAAGTGTGTCTCTGTTGATGGATGATTCCTATAAAACTGCTCAAGACAAGTTAATAACTTACACTGAGTCCCCCATTACTATTGCTCCCTGCTGTAGACAATTCTCTTTATCAATTAGCGAAAGGGAAATGTGCACCCCACTTTGTTTCAAATGAAATATGACCATCACTCCCCTTTGTTAAACTGTAGATAAATACTAATAGAAATATGCACCCTTCCCCCCTTAGCTTCCAAGGGGTGTTTCCTGAATATTGCCTTTCAAGTTAAATCCATTCTTCTCAAATTACACTGGGCTGTACAGCTATAGGGCTCATCTGTTCCTCTCCCAGATGGGGTCTCAAGGCTGTTTGTCTCAGGACTGAGGTGACAGGACACCATCCAAACACAATGAACCTGATGGAGTGCTTAAAGAGGAGGACCTAGCTACAGTATATGGCCTCAGAAACAAATGAAAATTGCTTCCAAGATTAAACCATCTTGATCACATGATTCAGGATCTAGCTCCTTCCACTGGACTTGTGGTGTTAACATTATAATGGCTAGTGTATAAGTCACTGAACACACTACATCTTCTAAACGTCCATCTCCCTCTTCAGTTCAAACTGGCCTGACTAGCTGGCACAGTCATGACAAGGTGAGTTGTTGGTGTCAGTCTGTGTAGCAGCACAGGTGGGTGAGGTGTGGATTCGGTAGGGCCCTCACCTGGAGTAAACCACACGGAAGTTGTTCAGCAGGATTTCACGCGTGTCCCGGGCATGCTTGCTGAGGCTCTCATCCTGCAGGATCTCTGACACAAAGAGCTCACAGTCTGCAGAGGGCAAAGAAACACATGGGGTCCACTGTGAAAGACTCATACTCGTGAAATTTTGCAGTTGTCATAGGATTGAGCTAATTGTGCGAATTCTCTACTCTCCTCTGAGCATTCATGAGCACAAAAAAAACCCCCAATTTCCCTAGTGTTGTCTGTGTGGTGCATGGTGCACTTTATTTACAAGTAAGCATCTTATTTAAGTAAATACAATGAACAACTTCTTCTATGTCTCATTAATCCAAAATGTCCAAAAATTCATGAACCAAAAATCCCTATTATATTTGTATTGTGACTATAATTATTTCTAATACAAAGATTGTTAGTTTATTGTACTTCTAACATAAAGACTAGTACAGCATGCTCTAAACAAAGTTTTACCCTTTAGGCCCACATACAAAGTTGTCAGTTTCAAGTATAAAAAAAAAAATTAACTTTCATATTTGTAACGACATCACACTGCTGTTTGATGTTCACACACAGTATTCCACAACATTCACCATTATGTTTGATTTGTAAGGATACCTGCAAATACACCCTGGGAGGTATAGCATGCATGCTGAGCAAGAGAACACACACAGACATCAGAAAAGATGGAAGAACATTTTAAGGTGTGAATATTCAAGCAGAAGCAAAGAGGTAGTCTTGTACTTGAAATCCATTGTGAGTCACTACAGGCAGCTCACCAGATTTTGACCAATGAATCTTCCTTCCACATTTATTGGGAAGGTTAACAAACTAGGTCTTTCATTATTCTGTCTCCTTGATTTGACATAATTCCACAGTTGAATTGTTAAAATCAGGCAATGTATTATTTATATCATTATTTAAAAAACCTGTTGAGAAGTATGTTTGTCACATATTAAAAGTAAAATGATGCAAGCACATTTTCTTTATTCCAACATCTCTGTGCATAGTGTTGCACAGCCTGTTAATAGAAGGAAAGACAGTTATCTGCCACAACAACAAGAAGCAGTGTAAGATGAGCTCTGCAGCAGGCCCTCCCCGCGCTGCCTTGCTCTGGCACTAGGTCTGGAGGCAGTCTCTGAGTCTGCCTTATGCTGAATTATGCCATTACTTCTCTCCTGTTACACTCCTGGTGACCCCGGCTTCAAGCCTACACTCACTCCATCACTGTTGCACTGCACACAAAAGGGCCCGTTGCCTAGCATTCTGGTGTAATGCAGTGGAAAAGTTCACCCACAAGGTTATTCTAATTCTTTGCAACCTCCATTGTTTCAGTTTTTTTTTTTTTTTACAAAATTGGGCAAAACAATTAATCAACCTGCTACCTTTCTTTATGTGAACATATAATTCTGGCTGTAAATAATAATTTTATCTATATGATACATAATTTTGATAAACTTTAAACTTTTACCATTATTAAATGCAAAATGGTGAATGATATTAAAAAACAGTCAGAGTCCTCAGTAGTTGTTTGGAATAAAAATAAAAAAATCTACAAAAGATCTGACATTCTGTGTTTAAAAACAACCTGATACAAGAGGCCTGTAGCTCCTAAAAACAGCACACCCATCCATCCATCCATCCATCCATCCATCATCTATACCCACTTATTCCTGGTCAGTGCCACAGGAGAGCTGGAGCCTATCCCAGCGTGCATAGGGCGAGAGGCAGGAATACACCCTGGACAGGTCGCCAATCTAAAGCAGGGCACACACACCATTCACTCACACACTCTTACCTATGGGCAATTTAGAGTCTCCAATTAGCCTACCAGCATGTCTTTGGACTTTAGGAGGAAACCGGTGTATCCGGAGAACACCCACGCATACACGAGGAGAACATGCAAACTCCACACAAAAAGGCCCAGGCCGAGATTCAAACCTACTGTGAGGTGACAGTACTACCCACAGTGCTACCCACTGCACCATCATGCCACCCTAAGAGCACGCCCTCTTGTGTTAATTGAGCATAAAATGAAACATGTGTCTGTGTGAACAAGCTCTCCCTTCAAATTAATAAAAATAAGTTCATACAGAGAGATTAAGATGAGTTTATTGGAAGGTGGGGGAGCCATTATCTAGCGTATAATAAGAACTTTATAACAACAATGCTCAACCAGCCATTCACTGGCTCACCACACAAAGAAGTCAAAGTATATAATAAGAAATGTATGGCAGCATTGTGGCAGTGGTGTGGGATTGGGGGTGGTTTGGTATGCAAGGATTAAAATAAAACAAAATGGCACAAACCATCTGTCTTATCTCCAAATATCTCCAAACTTTGTTAATATGTATATTGAACAAATGCAAGATGGACTATTGAATTGTGTTCATCTCAGGCTTAAACTATATAACAATCTAAAATTGGGATGACAGTAAAACAAGGGACTGCACTGGTACCGGCCACTAATATCTTCAGACAAACAATATCGACCCCATATATGTATATACGTGCCAGAGAGGCTACACATTTGATATGTTGCTAAAGCTGTAAATTACACAGAAATGTCACATTCAAAAAGTAGCCTAATCATGATTATTTTAATCTGTTATATTTATTATTTATTTTTGTCCTTCTTTTCAGCCAAACTCCCAAGCAGAACTCAGACGCATTAGCTCTCTAGACTTATTCCCTCTGCTTAATAATAAAGCCAACAAGTTAAATATGCTTTGGAAACTTCATACCTTGATGTCTGTGCTCGTCCACATCAGTCATGAGTTCAGAAATTTGCTTTCAATTTGCATTTGTGTTACAACATATAGGAAGCACAGGTGTCCTTTGCCATTTGGGGGCCCATTTCAAAAACTAATTGGAGGCCCACTTACCTTCAGTTCCAATTCACAACTCCCCCTCCCCGCCACCACCAACATCATCCACCAAACCATCAAATAACACAATGAACAACAGCATGCAACTGAAATTAGCCTACTCACTTTACTATCTGTTTCCCAATTAGATTTATAACTTTTAACTTTCAAAAATAATAATCCTTGGACTATAACTCCAACAAATGCTGAACTCTTTCAGCACGAACACAAACACACAGCCTGTTAAAACATGTCCCAGGCTTTCCTCGAGATTCTTTATGGAGCAGTTTAAAAAATAGGGTCATCAAGTTAGGAACAGCAGCAACAGAGGCTGAATGGGGAAACTACTAGGTAGGCGTTTCTTTTGTTCACTGTGGGGGATTTTTTTTTTTTTCACTTTATGATTGAGGCAAGGCCCTTTTCAGTTGCAAGGCCTGTTTCAGTCTGAACAAGACCAGGTTAAAACCTAGTTATATAGCTGGACTTAACACGTGTGATCCGGCCGACCAATGGTGTAACTTCATAACTCGGCCAACCGATGGTGTAACTTCATCACTCTGTCACTCAGTCACAGACATTCGCGTTCGTAGGGGTGGCCCCGCTGTTGCAGTCCAGCCAACAAATGAAACATAGCAAAGGCTGCCTATGACAGGGAGGTGTGAGCATTGGCCTGTATGGCCAAATGTTAGAGATATAGGTCCAATAATTTCCATATTGTGCATCTATATAAAGATCTGTATTCAAGAAAGAAAATTACTTAAAAAGTATTCAAAATTTCCGTAAACTAATCCATTTTATTTTAAAACATATAAATTAGTTAAGTTGCTGTATACACTGTAAAAACTTTAACCCTGACTTATTCAGTTTAGTTGCTGTAACATTTTTACGCTAAAAAACAAAGCTTATTTAAATTAATTTCAAGCTCAGGAATTATGTTTCATATGAATTAGAAGCTGAGTAAATGTAACTGTTAATTTGAGTTTGTTCTGATTAACTAAAGAAAAAAATTTGAGTAGGGCAGAGTGGGGCAAAATGTAGCACAGACTTTTTATGTAGATGGACCAAGCTTGAACAACGTATTTCAGATCAAACACGCATAATTACCATCTCTTTGCCTCCAACAAACCATGGAGAGTTCAATAAATATTTCTGGAAATATCTGCCAAAAGACTGTTTTGGCTACATGCAAGTTTATTATTTTTAGTTTATTATTTGTTTTTCAGCTACTGTATTGTGTATTTCAAGGAATCCAAATGTATTCCTTGACAGTGATTTAGTCATTTAGTGAACAGTCATTTAGTGACTACATACAACCCCCCGCAGGGTTTAACCTGTTGTCAGTAGGCTAATTAACCAATTGATTGGATTTGTTGAACTCAGACTGGATCTTTGTTATTTAACTCAACTTTAACTTTAGGCTACGTGGTGACATGTGACATCAGCTGATAAAGCTGTTTGGATTGAACAGACATTAGATGGGAAGCAGAGAATAATGTACATTCTTGTGATTTTGACCGATACAGGTAGGGCATGAAAGACCTAAATGTAATCAAAAAATGAATTAAAGACTGTTTAATCATAAGAAGTTTGTGTCATACAACATGGAATTGTATTGAATTGGCTTACTTTGTGTTAACTTTTAAAGCTATTAAGACTGTGACTGTAGGTGTACCCCCTGCCGGGATGGATTTGCGGTTGTCATTTTGTGTCAGGTATGTTGGATTTTTGGGTGAAATCATACCTTAACTTATATGCTTGGCTGGCTAACACTATCTAACCATACCCCCCTTTGTTTGTAGAACACAAGGCTCATCATCATCAATGTTTTTTAATAAATGCTGACAAAAACTTTACAGTTACACAGAATATAAATTAAAGATACTAAATATTTCATTGATGAGTAGTCAATACAGTACATAACTTAAGGTATGCTTCTCTTTTCTTTAGCTTTCGGCAGTCTGTAAAAAGATGCAATTTCTTGTTGAATCTATTTGTACAGTCAATCACACAACAGCTGTTTCCAATTTTGGATGTGTTTTTTGTGTTTTTGCGGCATTCAAGCTGAACGCTAACGCTGCCACTCAGTAGTCTTTCTGCTACTCAGAGGGTGTAACCGCAGTGACTTCCACTGTGACGTCATGTGCATACCACCCATTATCAATTTTTTCTTTGCATAACTTTTTTAGAGGGCCTTCCAATGAGGAAATTGATTCAAGTTCCATGTTGATATGTCAAACAGTCTAGGAAAGGTTTTTCAAAAACTCAAAAACTCAAAAATGGTAGCACAAAAGCACAATTGTTTATGAAATGGCTGTAGGTGGGAGACTAGTAGAACAGGAGTTGCAGTAGTCAAGCCGTGTGGAGATAAAGCCATTGAGAGGTTTGTGGCAACTAGGCTTCGGGATGGTCTCACTTCTGCTATATTTTTTGTTCCTTACACTTGTTCTATTGCTTGAGCATTTTACTGTCATTTTTATGATACTACACAAATATATAAAGTCTAACCTGTATGTTAGGTATGTGGCACGTGAGACTATGTGATGTCTAGCTAGTATATTTAGTTATTGGTTGAGTATATTCAAGTGCAGTCAATAATTTGGGTGTTCACTGGGACGTGATTATGTATCCCAGCTAGTCCCTATGAGTACATATAAAATATCAAGGATCATGTCTATACGGCTTGTAATTCACTGTTATTAGATGCTATCTGTGTAATAAGTAGTACATTGAGAGAGATGTTCACTCATATCATGCAAGCAACAATTTGCAGTTCCATAATGGTTCCATCCATAGTCTTTGTGATATATATGTATTACACAATTGTAAAATCGTTTCAATGCCATTGACTACCTTAAAAAACAAGACAAGAATATTGCTGCAAGCAGCAATTCCTAAGGTCCAAGCAGCAAAATCAAATGTTGGCTCTGTACGCCACAATTTTTGATTTGTAATGTGGTTAAAGTACACATTCTCAGCTTTTATTTAACCCCTTAGCGCACAAGCCAAATCATGCCAATCCTTGCCCATTTAGGGGGTACCCTATTTATAACTCCAGACATGAACATCACAGAGACTTGAAAAATGGCTTAAATGAAGCAAGACATTTGTACCATTTACAATACTAACGCAGATTAGTTTATATTCATAATTTTGAAAGAAATATAGTGCCACAAATGCAATTGTCTTGACAAAAAATCTCAAATTAATTTGTACTTTTTTAGTTTGCATTGAAATACTGAGAGATTGCATACATACAGCAGGTTAAACTATACATGTGCAGGATCAAAAACTTATTGACCACAAGTTCATAAAATCTAAGGGTGGATATGTAGAACTACTATAGATGTATGAAGCAAAAACTAAGCAGTGTACCCAGCGTCTCCAAATCTATCCAAAATGTCTAAATTATGCATTGCTGTGAACCACAACATATTCACGTATTTCACTACAAATCAACTGTTTTGACTCAAGAAAATCACTGTTGCATCATTTTCAAGTCGGAATTACAAGTTTTCAGTCAGTACAGTGGTCTAAGATATCTATCCCAAAACATATCCAAAATCTGTCCAAAATTAAATAAAATGCTTTTTGTCCATTATAAAGTATATAAACGAGCCCCTTATGAAGTTTTAAGATGGAACATTGCTATCAGGTTAAAAAATAATGCAAAAATATTGTCACACAATGCGGTACAGCACCTAAATGTGTAACTAACTTTTGTATGTATTTCTATACTTTGTACTCTCGTATGTTTTCTTGTATGGGGATGGGACGAAGACATGAAAACAATTTACAACCGTCCACCACGTTTTGGCAATGCTCCAACTCTCACGTCATCACTGTTGCATGCTTCACAAAAACTATTACACTACTAACTAACGCTTACATTACAGTGTGAAATATCCACATTATATAATACCACTAACCTATTTAAAGACACTCAATTTAAAAAATAACGTACATAACCGAAGTATTTTGAGCAGTAATACTTACATAGCAATGATGAAATCTTATCTGTTTTCAGTAGATGGAGACAGAGACAGGAAATCAATTATATAGTTCTATCCGCTCCTGTCGTACACCAGAAAACTATGTCAGCTAGGTCTATCAGCAAACATATGGCTTAGCTATGCTCAGAAGTCCTCAATAATGATAGTATTTTCCAAGAAATTTCGAAAAATCGTTGACAAGGTTTCGTTAGCAGCGTCTTTGTTTTACTGCTACCACGTGAATGCGTAATTGAATAGGATGATATAATTCCGGTTACACTGACCTATAAAACGCTATTCCAAAAGTAAAATTAGACATGTTATACATCGTTAGAAAGCTTATACTCTCACCTACTGGATAAATTAATTGTCAATCAAGCCAGACTGTACTAAAAAGGGCGACGACGCCGTAAACAACAGGTATAGTGTTATGCACAGCTATTTTGGAAGGTACCCAGGCAACACACATGCGCGTATATTTCCCAAACGGATTATATATGACCACTCAGTCTCAAAAGGGACATCTCTATGCGTAAAACCAATGGTAAGGTTGTATATTTATTCAATATTTAGTCCCAGATATTGACCGTAGAATGACATGGTATCATTTTAAAACACTTTTTCTCGTTTATTTCGTTATTCAGTGAGCAGCGTTTTCACTGCTGTATAGGCATATCTTAGGGCTATTGTCGGGTTTATCTCGTTGCTATGACGGAATACGATTTTTTAGTGGTGAAAGAATAGTTTTATGAATGCCAAGATAGACAATATTGTCCATTATGTCAAGGGTGGGGGGTGTTTTCTAGATGAGACTGCAGGGAGGGGGCGCGTGTTAAATGAACGACCAGAGAGACAATGGTGGCACTGCAAAACTCCGTGTTCTGCATAGTTGTCTGATATCATCTACTAATTAAACTAAAACAATGTGTTTCTGTTTTTAACTCATACTTTGGTTGCAGTAGCACCGAATGTCTGAGTTTAGTAATCTATAGGGCTTTGCGCTAAGAGGTCAAGGGCATTTTATATATTTTGGTTTCACCATGTAGAAATTACAGCACATTTTATAAATAGTCCCCCTCATTTCAGGGCATCATGATGTTTGGGACACTTTGTGTGTTAAATTGCTTCCTCAGTGCAGGTATACGAGACATTTCAGTATCCAGTTTCAATTCTAGCCTTTTGATTGCCTTTGGAGACTGTTATTGGCATTTGTCAACATGAGGACCAGAGTTGTGCCAATGAAAGTCAAGGAAGCACAATAACATCATCACCATAACACTCTATTAGCCCCCCCCCCCCCCCCCCCCCCCCCCCCCCCCCAACAGAGATGTCTGGTTGCGTGCCTGGTGCTGGCACATGGAAACCAAGAAGTTTCAGCCTATCTGATGAAACTGCTTTATTTCCTCTCTCCATGAGCAGACTTACACATTCAAATACACGTCAGAGGCCAGATATCCTGTACTGCTCATGCAAATGGTGTTGATGACAACTGATTCTTTACAATAATGTTCTTTTGTGTCAGGATTATTTGATTTGGCAGTCAGCAAAATATTCCATGGTATAGGTGGTTCACAGTTCTGTCATTTGTTACAGCACATAAAAAAGCTGAAAACATACATTAAAATGCTATCTTCCCAGACACAACAGGCACACACAGTAGAAATGTTATGTTCAAACTATTAAACATTTTAACTTTGGAAAAGCATCAATATCACAAGTACACTATACATAGGTTAAGTTAATTTACTACAGAAAAACATGACATACAAAAAGTACAGGTCCTGTGAGTAACAAGTTAGCTACACTTGAAAGTTTAATTAAAGAGTATATATTGTATGAGCAAATTTACTCTATAACTTTATTACAGTCAATTCAATACTTTTTTTTTAAGTTCAGCTTTTTACTGTGGCGCATATGAGCTTGATCTATAAGCAGAACTTGACTCTAACAGGCCTCTTTTCATGAATTTCATTCACATAATTTTTCTAATAGTCATTTATCACAGATAATCACTTCTGGTGCCGTTCTGTACGACTTCATCAATATAAGTGGAGGTGAAACGGACGTAGCATTACGTAGCCAGTGATCTTTAGTTAGCAACATTATATCCATGACATAAACATAAGTATTTAAAGGTGTGAAATAATTTGAACATTTCAGTGATAAACTAATTCCACTTGACACAAGTAAACAGTTTATTTTAAGCAATCTGTCAATTACAGACTAGCTGCCTCAACAAATCGATTCTGTAGTAGGAGATAAAGTAAGCGTTTAAAAAGGCTTAGCCTGCATTGACTCAGTAATAAGTTCAGGTAATGTTACCTTCCAGAAGTCTCCTGATATCGTCAGATACTGTCCCCATAGTCTGTCGTCTCTCTTAAGTACAAAGCTCCACTTATTTTCCCGAAGTGGTTACGAGAGTTTATAGAAATATTTTATGAACGTTACTTTTAAAAAAAACGGTTGTACAGCGAGCTTGTGAACGACTCTTTTTTTTTCTTTTTCTTTTTTTTCTCGTGTGTGCGCATTTGCCACCTGTGCTCAAGTCGGTTGTGCAAAGCCAGGCACGCGCGAACGACCTAAGGCACCATGCTCCGCAATCGAAATCGAAAGTAGGTTTGTGCATCGAATTCATGCACAAACCTACGACGAGAAGGGTATGCTGCAAAGGTGCATAGACTTGTAATCTAAACATATATTCGTTTAAGAAACATTTTTAACAGACATCAACATTTCAATCAACATTAATGAATGTATCTTGTTTAATTTACTCTTTGCATTTCTGTTGCTAATAAGTGAAACAATAGCATATTCGTTATAAATGTAAATACGTTGAAAGAAAAATATCAACGTAGCATATTGCCATACCGTATACTGCCATAACAAAAACCAGACTACACTAAATGTAGCCTAATATTCTTCATTGTCAGTTGTGTATTTCTGAATGAGGCATAACTCCAGACATTGTAAAAAAACATTTGTAATCTAATAACTTAGTAGATCAAGAACAAGGCCTACGGGCATGCAGGGAAATAATGTAGATGTGTTGACAGACACCTGTTCAGGAGAGGGAATAGATTGCTGAGCACTAGGTCTTTGTTAGTTCACCTACATGACATTTGGAGGGGTCAAAGCCTAGTATAACTTCAGACCCAGAGCCAAAGGTGTTTTGTGTTAGTCTCCTGTCTGTCCTTTCATACCATCAGTCTCAGCTATTTTACTTAATTTTCATAGACTTCCCTCAGGTGGTTCTTGCTTTGTGAGATTACGCCAGTAATTACCCAGTGCTCTACAACAGCCCTTTACACCATCACAAGTGAACGGACAGAATCTTGCAGAAAAGCTGTTAAGGCCTTCTGCAGGGAACATATGATATCTTTCCAAATCACAATGTCTTCACCTCCACCATTGGGCCTTAGTGCTCATAATGTCACTGCTGAGGGCCCCTGGGATGTATCTATCCTCAACTCTGAAACATTGATTACATTTCTGTTGCACCAATATAATGTTCATTGAATTAAACTCAATAAAACCCTTTGGCAATGCAAAATATTTTTACCCATAACCAAGGGCACCTAATGAATGCTTCCTGCTTGGGGCAAAACTTCACAAATTACTCTTTACTCAGTGCCTCTCCTAGATCCGTTTATAGAAACACAATGTGTGGCCAAAGTACTTGCAGTAGTGGACAAATTGCTATGTAATTGAGACCATTTAAAATTTGCTCAGTCTAGTTAGGGCCAAAGTAGTTGCATTTCCCTAGCAATCATGATAGATTTTGAACAAAACTTACCCAAAAATAAGTGCTTCAGCTGAAGATTGTCATAGAAACAATGCAGAATTTACAATTATTATTAAATGTATTCCTGTGATTTACATGATATGAGAAATACACTCAAAAATCATTGGATTTGCTTAATAAAATGATGCAATATGAAGTATATGAAGTTTGTTAACCAAACTTATTTTTATTAAGCAGATTCAAGCAATGTTAAGTATTTGTGACTGAAACAGATTAAGTTAACTTTACTGTCCATTGTTAACAACTTTTTTAAGTAAGACAAAAAGACAAAATTTCTGTAAGTTAAACGTAATTAATTTAAGCGTAAAAATATTTCTACATGTTACGTATACTTAATACTGTGTGCAATCATTGTTCATAATTTTATCAAGTAAATTCAATTGGTTGATTCTCTTAAATTTATTAAGTGAATCAGTCCTGGATATAGACTACTGAGATTGGGGGGACAGACGGGGGGGGGGGGGGACTTTTTAGCAACTAAGGCCCTGTCCACACATATACAGATTTTTTTTAAACATAGTTTTTTCCCTCCGTTTTGGCCTCCCGTCCACACGAAAGTGGTAGGTCACTGAAAATGAAGCTTTTTGAAACGCCAAGGTGGAGATTTTTCAAAACTCCGGTCTCTGTCTTTGTGTGGACAAGAAAAATGGAGCATTATGAAAACGCTGACATCATGACGTCAACGCGCGCATCTGTTACCATGGCAATTGGTGTATTGTGTATGTGGCAGAAACAATAACAAGAAAAATGGCAGACTACCGGTTTCTTTATGTGTGGTTAGCACTGATCGGTTTAATCACAAGTTTACATGTAAACCTGGCTCTACTACATCACTACACCTCCGAGCGGAGGCGTATAAATATGCTGCGCCAAATACTGCTCAATTCACCTCAATGTCCGCGATTTAAACGCCAGAGAGAGCGTCGATTTTGGATCAGGCCCGGTCGGACTAGTAGCTGGTGGGACGCTAAGTAACAGATTCCCTTCATCGTCCGTCCAAACAAATGATTGTTTTTCCTTTGATTTTGCCATTTTCGTATTTCGCTCTAAAGGAAAAGAAGCTAAATACGCATGCTCGTAATGTTCTTTTGTGGTGTTTGGCGTACAGTTTCATCGCCGCCTACTGGCCTGGCATACTTATGTGAGCATTTTAAATCGTTTTAGTGTTCTCATGTGGACGGAGATATTTTTTTAAATGCCGGTCGTGTGGATGGTATGGGGGAAAAACCACGTTTTCAGAAAAATCCATATACGCGTGGACAGGGCCTAAGGCACAATTTGCACGCTTGCATTGTTTAGTGATTTTCAAAAGCATCAAGAGCATTGACTCAATCTTTTCCAATTCATTTTATGCACATGCTCAATTATGTGCTTGTGGTTAAGAGGTTAAGACTCAAAGGTCGTGTTAATGTAGAATTTTGCATTTTTTACACAGATCAGAAGAGCCAAAATGGAGGGAAATACAACCCCAATTCCAACAAAGTTGGGACGGTAAAGGAAATGAAAATAAAAACTGAAAGCAGTCATTTGTAAATTTGACTTGTATTCAAACGAAAACAGTATAAAGACAAGGTATTTCATGTTTTACCTATTTAACTTAATTGTTTTTTGAAGATATACATTTATTATGAAATTTATGCCGGCAACACGTTCCAAAAAAGTTTGGACAGGGGCTATTTAGGACTAATAACGATGTGACAAGTTGAAATATCACGGTGATGTAATACAGGTTATGTTAAACAGGTGAGGCAATCGTGTTATAGTATATAAGGAGCCTCCAAGAAAGGTCTAGACCTTCATGACCAAGAATGGCTCGCCAATTTGCCAACAGATGCGTCAGTGAATAATCCAGCACTTTGAGAACAACGTTCCCCAAAGACAAATCGGTAGGATTTGGGGCATTTCACCCTCTACAGTGCACAATATAATTAAAAGATTCAAGGAATTCGGTGCGTAAAGGGCAAGGCCGAAAACTACTTCTGAATATGCATGATCTCCAATCTCTCAGACATCACTGTCTTAAAAGTCGTCATGTGTCTGTAATGGAAATCATGACATGGGCTCGGGAATACTTCGGTAAACCTTTGTCAGTCAACACCATTCACCGCTACATCTACAGATGCAAGTTAAGGCTTTATTATGCAAAGCAGAAGCCATACATGAACACTGTCCAGAAGCGCTGCCGACTTCTTTGTGCTTGGTCTCATCTGAGATGGACAGTAGCACCGTGGAAGCATGTTTTGTGGTCCAACGTGTCAACATTTCAAATAGTTTTTGGACAAAACAGCCGTTGTGTCCTCCGGTCCAAAGAGGAAAAGGACCATACAAGCTGTTATCGGCATCAGGTCCAAAAGCCAGTGTCTGTCATGGTATAGGGGTGTCTCAGTGCCCATGGCATGGGTAACTTGCACATCTGTGAGAGCACCATTAATGCAGAAAGATATGTACAAATTTTGGAGCAACATAAGCTGCCATCCAGACGCTGTCTTCTCCCAGGACGTCCCTACATTTTCCAGCAGGACAACACCAAACCATATTCTGCCCGGATTACAAGGGCATGGCTGCGTAAGCAGAGAGTGCGGGTGCTAGATTGGCCTGCCTGCAGTCCTGACCTTTCTCCGATTGAGAATGTGTGGCGCATTATGAAGCGCAAAATACGGCAACGAAGGCCCCGTACAATTGCACAGCTGAAGACCTGCATAATCGAAGAATGGGGGAAAATTCTGCTTGCTAAGCTTAACCAACTGGTGTCTTCAGTGCCCAAATGCTTAATAAGTGTTATTAAAAAAAGTGGTGATGTTACACAGTGGTAAACACTCGACTGTCCCAATTTTTTTGGAGCGTGTTGTAGTCATCAGATTTGAAATGAGTGTATATTTTCAAAAACAATTCAATTCACATGGTAAAACATCAAATACTGTTCTGTTGTAGTGTTTTCAATATAGTACAGGGTGAATAGAATTTACATTATCACTCCTTTTTGTTTTATTAGCATTTTCCAAACTGTCCCAACTTTTTTTAATTGGGGTTGTATACACTGCATTCTATAAAGCAGATATTGGTCTGACATTTGTGTTATTTATTGATCATAATATTTACATAGCTGTTGTTCAATATCAATGTTATTTGGCTAACAAAGCTAACAGCAAACAGAGAGTGAGCTGTGCATACACAATTTGGGAGAGCTTGAGCCCCCCAATTTATCACACAATTAGTAGCTCTGCGGTCCTGGTTCTAAAAATGGCAACAAACCCTTTAAGAAACGCAGGTGGATTACGGTTATCCTTATCTGAAATTTTACAGTATGATCAAGGTTTATTGTTTAGCACTGCAGCTTTCCAGCATAAATAAAGAACACACAACACCATCAGAAACCCAAAACAAATTCCCATGAAAAGCAGGGTGTGAATACTTACGTAAATGTGATATTTCAGTTTTTCATTTTCAATAAATTTAAAAAACGTGTTTTCACTTTGTCATTATGGGGTATTGTGTGTAGATTGATGAGAATAAAAATGAAGTTAATCAATTTTCGAAAAAACGGTGTAATGTAACCAAAATGTGGAAAAAGTGAAGGGGTCTGAATACAGTCCGAAGGCACTGTATATATGTATATATATATATATATATATATATATATATATATATAAAATAAAATAAAATATGTAACGTAGGATGGCTTCTAGACATTCTTACTGCATGGCTTCACAAGCTCAAGCTCTTCACTAGCGCATTATTCAGTGCACATAGTTCATCAGCTTTCATGTAAATTAAACTCATTAAGTTAGTAACGACTCGAACAATTTCAATAAATGCCATTTGAGAAAATCTAGTTTAAAAACTGAGCAATGTAAACATAAAATAGTGTATGTTGTACTGGTTAAAAGTTGAAGTTACATTTTTTCAGGCTGCTTAAACATCTCAGGTAGCCTAACAGGTCACAAAAGGTGAAGTAGTGGCAAATCTGTAGAGAGTAATAACTCCCATGTAGATAACAACCGCTTAAACACAGATTAACTTCCCTGGGCATATCCTTATGTCAACAAGATTATCACAATTCAGCTCCAACCACCATTATTGCAGCTGCAGACAGATAAAACAGTGTGCTTATCAAATCGTAAACTGACACGGAATTATTTACATGCAGTTATGGATGCATTATGAAATACAGGTTATTACTCATAAAATGTTGTAATTGTAATTGTCTGGCTTGTCGCTATGCATACTGTGTGGTATTTTCATGGTCATCTATATTATTTATACAATCCATAGACGATGCAAGTGATGTATCGTGCTTTCCACTGACATTTATCAGGTCACAATATATTTTTGACTGTTATATAACAACTAATTTAGGGACATGTAACTCCAGGATTATTTAAATTTGCATTATTTATTTAATGCAGCATCATTTCCAATCAATCAATTTGAGCCAAACCATACCTTTGACATAATTGTGTGAGATGATTTAAAGGAATAGGTCATGCTCTGGTGCCATTGGATACCTGAATGCAATTAGTTAATTTCCGCCCTGTATCAGTTAAAAAGAATAGGTGAATCATCATATCTTTTTGAGATAGATTTGTCAGGGTTATGCAACAGAGGTAACAATCAGTTGCATAACCCATTTAAGTGCAGGGTCAATCCAATGTTAACGTATTAAATTGCCCTTGTATTGACTGGTTAATATTAAAATCATGCTCACAGACGTCAAGGAGGTCTTTAAAAGGTGCTCCAACAGAGGAACCCACATCCCACAGGATTATATAGAATAAATGTGTCTGTCTGACTGTTTGATTTACACTTGGAACATGCCATCTCTATTTCCTTTCACTGAACTGAAACCTCATTGACTCAAAATACTAAAAAAGAATCACCCTCAATGTTTCAGGCATGTCATCACTACGCTGTTCTCTTCTCTTCCAAGATGGAGGGCAATTATCTACTGAGATTTAAGCAGGAATTCCAGATGATGTCATCCTTCTCTTTTCAAGGTTCACACTCCTCGTTGAAATGTTTCTCTTTTTTGTTGCCAAGGTTTGAGAATGCAATTAAGGCCAGGCTGATAAAGAGGGGTTGCCATGGTGATATGTGTGCGTGTGTGGCCTGTGAGGTCTGCTACGAAGGCAGACTGATAGCCTTTGACTCCCGCAGCTGCTGCTAAGAGGCCATATTTACACCTCAGCCGAATGAAACAGAAGAGAGGGGCAGGCGTGCTGTGATGAGACACTGTGAATGGATGCTGCCAATATCATACCCTTATTTTAAGGGGGCAGAAGAGCTCAGGGGTGATTAAAGCTCAACTGTTCATGCTGTAAACAGACATCAGGGAGGAATGGTTGAGTCAGACTCACACCTGCCGACAGCACAGCCAAAAGTCTCTGCACAGTATATTATTTTCATCTCTGTGTTTATGCTATCAAGCCTTGATTGCTGATAACGCTGAATTCACTGCATGGAATTCATGTTATTCAGATATTTTCCTCTGTGTAAGTTAGGTGAAGGTGAAACAGGAAGGCATGCTTGTATTTGACCCTGTGCAAATTGTTTGAATTGGTCTGATTTCTCTAAATGTTTACACTTGCAACTTCCAATAGCTATCAGGGGAAAGCACAGCACAAAATTTTCTCACATTTGTTTTGCTGAGGTGTTTCTGTGGAGCCATAGGTCTCCGCTATAGAGTACAGCACACCTGCCACTAGGGGGCAATCATTGCTACTTGTGACTCTGGCTCTTTTGACCATGGTGAGAAAATTCTAATGACCTAGTCAGAGAAACATTTAAAGGGGGAGCTTTTTCTTTTTTTAAATCCTGGGTCTTCTATTTCCTTGGCAGATTATTGCTATGAAAATTCAATATTTAAGAAATCTCTACCAAATTTATAATGAAATAAAATGAACAATTAAATTAATTGATGAAAATGGTGGGAAAAAGTAAGAAATTGAGATAACCATTCAGTCCTTTCAGGAATAGAATTTTGAAATGTGTCATTTCAATAATATGACTGTGACAGAAATTAATCCAGTCTTTAAAAATTTGCAAAGACACATGCTCTAGAGCAGGGGTGTCCAATCTTATCATAAAAGTGCTGGTGTGATTTTTTAAATTTTAGATCAGCATTATGACGCCTGATTCTACCTATTAAGGTCTTGACTGAAGACCATGAATAGTTAAGTTTTTAAATCATGTTTCATAGAGCTAGGTTAAAACAAAAACCTGCACCAACACTGGCCCTTTTTGGATAAGTTTGGACACCCCTGCTCTTAACTTTTTGGAGTAAACCTGAAATTGTCCATTCCTAAAGCATGGGTAAGTATGCACACTTTGAAACAACGTACTTTACATAACATTACTATCATTTAGCAGGCACTTACAGAAGTGGAGAACATGATTGTTAGCCTACTTATACCTTCAGTTTAAACATGGAATATGAAACTATTTATGGAAGTAATCCAGACTATCATTTTTGAAATTCTACTCTTTTTTTGTCTAAAGCATGAAAATGGATATAAAAGCAGGTGCTTCTTGTTTAATGACCAGTGCAAACAAACATATGATTCTGTCTCAAGTGTTCTTGTATATTTTCATTTATATTTTCCAGAATGTGGTGAGGCTTTATGTGTTGCTTTGGACACACTTTGATCACATTTTCTTCACATTGATCAAATCCTTCCTAACGGTTTTGAAAAGTGTTCCACAACCATACTCAATTTTAGAAAGTATACTAGTCAAATTTGCAGATGATACAAAACTAGGAGGCCCAGCTAATAGTTTAGAAGCTACTAAAGTAATCCAAGAAGATTTCAATAAAATCCATAATTGGGCCGAAAAGCCTTTCTGGTTCTAGGCACTCTGCTGTAGTAATAAAAAAGCCAACAGGATGCTTGGATATATAGCCAAAAGTATCGAGTACAAATCCAAGGTTATACTTATCTTACACAATATATTTGTTAGACCACACTTGGAGTATTGTGTGCAGTTTTGGGGACTATACTACAAGAAAGATATAGAGGCCCTGGAAAAAGTTTGAAGAAGAGCAACAAAATTGATTCCTGGTATGAAAGATAAAAGCTATGAGGAAATACTTAAGATGCTTAACCTTTTTAAGCTTAGTAAAAGGAGACTCGGGGTGATTTGATTGAGGCTTTTAAATTCATAAAAGGGATCAACAAAGTGAACTACAAGAGATTATTCAGGTTGAGTTCTGTTAGTACAAGGGGACATAAATGGAAATTAACAAAAGGCAGATTCCATACCAGGCTGGCAAGTGGAGGATGGACTCCCCCTCTATAGCCGGGTTCCTCTCGAGATTTCTTCCCATTGGGGAGTTTTTTCTTGCCACCGTCTGAGGGTTATCTCCCCACTGGGAGTTTTTTTTACCTCATGTACCTACTATTTGGGGGTTCAAGCCTGGTGTTTGTCCTGCATGGTCTTTTTTGCTCTGTCTCTTGCCTTGCTACTCTGTAAAGTGTCTTTGTGACAGTTCTCTGTAAAAAGCGCTATACAAATTAAATTGAATTAAATTGAATTGAATTGAATCATACAGATATTAGGAAGAATTTTTTCACACAGAGAGTAGTCAATGTGTAGAATAGCATGTCAGGTCATGTAGTAGAGGCAGAAACTCTGGGGATTTTCAAGACTAGGCTTGATACAGTGTTAGATACTATCTAGTCTGTAGGTAATCAGAGCACTAATTTAGTTAGGAAAACGGCGAGCATTGTTGGGCTGAATGGCCTGTTCTCGACATTATATTATGTTATGTTATATTATGTAACACATTGTAGCTGGAACATACACTCAATACCTTTTCTGCATGAAGCCAAGAATTCTAACTTAATCTGCATGAGTTTTTTCTGATAATTGCAGACAGTTGTAAAACAATGACTGAGAACCATGGGATATGGATGTAAAATAACAAAATTTGAACCAGCCCATCAGTGCAATGTCTATAAACACATATTGTGTTGCTGTACACTTCAGATAATGTTCCCCCTGTCATTCAGGTCTCGAGTGATATTGAAACCCTTTTCAGAGGTAACACCCATCCAAATTCACAAGTTCACCCAAAAGAAAGAACAACTGTCTCAAAGAAATTCTTAAGCTTTATTTGTCCTGATCTTCAGTCAACAATCCAGACCACATCATAGCACCACTATGACCTGAAAAGCTCTGTGATATATTTGCTGGAAGGCATCCCATCCACAGAAAATCAGTGAGAGCAATTCCAAGCATACATAATAAAAATGACCTAGAGATCACATGGTCAATGTAAAGTGGGAAATTACTGTGGTGTATTAGTGCACATCCTGTTGTCAAGCGAAGTGAAATGGCCCCAACATCAATACATTGCAGCTTGTAAACTGCAAGGATCAAACATGATGCAGAGTGAGAAATGGATGTGAGCTTGGCCATTGCCACAATAGTCATGTCTTGGGGCTAGAAAAAAGAAAACATTCCATATCTTATATCTACTCACTATTCCGCATCCTACTTTCCACTATCTACTCCCTAACCCATATCCAACTTTTTACTATCTACTCACTATCCTGCATCCTACTTTGTTGACAAAGCCTTTTTCAACAATCAAACTGCTGGAGTGCAGCTGCTCCTAATGAATTGAGAGGTAGTCTGGTACCATTTTTCAAGTAAATGTGTTTGAATATGAATGCACATGGGTGTGCATGTGCGTGTGCATGTATTGCAGTATGCGTTAGAGAGAGAAAGAAAAGAGTGACCACAGGAATGTGAAAAGAGTTAGAATCTTGGGTGATGGGGGATCATGACATGGTTAATGTTTGCATTACAATAAGGTTAGTAGCAGACCTCTCTCTGGTGTTTAATCTCCACTGGAGGCTGATTTCCATCAGTATCCATAGGCACAATCCCACACAGGGCCTAGGAGTAAAGTTAAGATCACAGTTTTGTTGTCACAACACCACAGGCTCCCCTCACAGGGACTTAGGTGAGGGTCACTCCTTTTAGTTCGACTACTGGGGTGTTTGGATCAGGAATGGACAGACAGGGACTCACAGGGAGTCAGGGCAGAATAGGGGATAAGCTCTGACAGAAGTGTACAGAAGTTCAGAGGCTGAAGAGAGCCAGTGGAATTCAAAGGCTTCACAGGTGTGTTTATTAAGGCATATAGGCAATAGAATGTTTATACAGGACATACAAAGTGAAGGACTGTACCTGCTTAACAAAACAGGAAAAGCAACACCTAGGCAGAACAGAATAGCTGTGGAGTCAAAGAAACAATGCCTGTGTACATGCGTGTATTTGCTGGGGGTGGGGGCTATGCGAGAAGGACTAAATATTTACACAGAGCGGGACAGAGGAGTGAATGCAAGGGAGCCTAACCCACTCAAAGTATTCTCATTACTAAACAACCAAACAGGAGAAACCCACAACTTCCATTTTCAAATTAAATTATTTTTAATTATTGTACTGGCATTGATTTTCAGAGTAATAAGTTTGTGAAGCTTACTATTGTCATGGGTTCCGTTTTTGGCTATCCAACATTTAGCATACGTTAGGGAGACCTAACATAAAGCTTCTGCAAATTATCTGTAAAGTGACTAAAACTCAGTGATTTGTTAAGATTTACAATACCCTCTGTAATTTTTTGAGGAACATTTCATAGAGCAGTGTTTCCCAACTGGTGTGCCACACTTTAATGTGTCATCAGGCGTGGTATGGTGTGCCTCGCGATAAATACTTCAAAAAGAATGTAAAAGTTCAAATGAATTAAAAAACTTAAATGAATAAATCTCATTCACAAAAGCCAAAATAATTGCATATACTTTAATTGAAACCCCCAAAGACCCTTCTGGCCTACTGTTGACTCATCACATCAATGACAGTATGTTGCTTGCTTTTGAGAGTGGTGTGCCATGAAATTCTATGAATTTGTAAAATGTGCCACAGAAGCAAAAATATTGGGGAATGCTGCCATAGAAGGTAGTTGACCCTCTGACCTCTGTCTTACCTGTACCTCTAGTGGTGCCCCTGTGAACCCACTGCCTGCTGTGCACTCACATATGAAAGAGACTGGGCCTATGTAATCTTCCAGGATTACACCGCCCTACGTTGCAACAACAGAGTGACAAAGGCTCGGTATCAAACAAGGCCCCATCCAGTGAGTGGAGCCTGCAAGGCCTCAACTACACTTTGCCCCCTCTGATCTCCCCGAGAGAGCCCTCTGCATTTCACCCCCTCGGTCTTCCTTTCTACTCTTTGGTGCTGCCTCTTTATAATCACAGCATGTCTTCATTTGTGTTTTCTGAAGGGGAGGGGTACCAAGTTACTCTGATCAGATGCAGATTAGTGGATTATGCCCCCCTCCCTCACACACACAGACACAAACACACTCACTATCTCTCCAGGCTGGGAGGTCATTCGAGAATGTGTGGTAAGATTTAAGATGCTGATAGATGATTCTCATGAGTTCATAATGAAGTTCATGACGGACTGAGCTATAGAGAAAAACATGTCTTACATTTGCCTGCACTTCACCGTGAATGCAAATTGTATTTCAGCTTTCAAGCATGTTCTTAACAGCCCTCTCTTAGGTGTGAACTCTGGCTCAAATGGAGTTTAACCTTTGACCCAAAACCTGCTCCTGCAATGTAGCTGTTTGTAATTCCTGTTTGGGTTGTTCCATTGAAGCACTAATCTATTATTTACTCTCAGGCACCAGCTTATGGGCACTAGGAGAACAGGATGAGTGAATGGTTGGACTGAAGGTAAAGTGGCCATATACTTAACATATTAAAAGATTAAAGGAGGAAAGTTTATCTTTTGGGATCCTGGGTATTGGTCTACACCCAAAGTCTAAATACACAGGGAAGGTAAGAACAATACACACTGAGGAGTTGCAGCCTAAAAAAAATTGTCCCTTGAAAATTTTATTATTATTATTATTATTATTATTATTATTATTATTGTTATTATTATTATTATTATTATTATTATTATTATTTAATTAAAGTATTAATGACATTTTTTTAATATTCTTTTTTTTCTTCAAATGCATTTGTTAAACTTCTGAATTTGTACCCTTTGGCAGCATAGAGAGAAATAGAAAGAGAAAAAGAGAATGAGACAGCAAGAAGGGGCAAAAAGCCTGGCCCAAGCCACGTGAACTCATATCTCAAACCCAGACAGCAGGAGGTTGGGATGGGCTCACGCATGTGGCTGTGCGGTGCCACAGCTGGCGTTACAGTCAGGACCACTGGCAATTACTGTCACATATTTAAATGCAGCATAATCACAGCTGCTGCCTTGAGGATGTGGAACAGAAATCACTTTTGAGAGTCCCACAGTAGAACTTGTTTCATTACAATTACCCTCCCACATTTTTTCTTTTCCTCTAACAGAGCAATTTTAAAGAAAATTAAGACTTAAGTGGCTGCCTGTCAATTAGTTTCTCCTATGCATTAAAGTCGTGAAAATTCAATCCCAGGAAGACCTAAGGTATTACAATGGCGGGCAGCTCCAACACTCTCTCTGTTCTGCAAATGGACCAATGGAAATTGTTTCCTAAGCCTCAATTTCAGTCCATTAGTGTGAAATGCCAAGATATGTAGAAGCACATCTGAGGTTTGCAGCCCACAACATTAGTCCCTCACTCATCAGCTGTGTCTGTTGCTATGGCCCATTTTGAGATTGACACTGACTGTAACCGCAGGGCCAATGAACCAGGCCATGGGCTTGTTCATGGGCAAATATTTTGGAAAATATTTCCATATTTTCTCTAAGACATGAGAAACAAGTTGTTAATTCCAATGTCCTAACATAGATGACACGGGAATGGCTCGTATAGCATCTGCAAGCACAGCTTCAAACATTTTCTTATGTTTCAAGATAGTTAAGTATTAATAGGCATATGTTCACAAACATTTGCTGACTTGTTGAAGAAATATGATCAACACAAAGTACAGATAGAACATCATTATCGTTCTGAGATTGTAGAATGCTTAGAGTTGATTTAAGCACAACTATAAGAAATATTTCTTAATATGTCCAAGCTATCCAGTCTCCAGCTCTGCTCTTTCACAGAGGCTGAGAGTATGTGTTCTCTGCTGGTATAATTGAACAGTATGTCTGCCTGCCCGCTCAACAGCATGGCCGGGATGTGACAGCACAGTGCAATGCCAATGAAGGAGGCACAGTGGCACAGTGACCACCCAAAGCACAAGCATTAGAGAGCTCAGAGTTAAAACTACTCTGATCTGATGCATATCTCACACAGCCTTGTCATGTTCATGGTCAAGCAGGTAATATTTGATTCTTTGACCTGTGGCTCACTTATCTTTTCATAAGAGAAGATAGCCAAGACACACACACACACACACACACACACACACATTTATATAAACTGGTACACACTGGAATGAAAAGCACTCACTCACCTCACTCATTTGGGTATCTGCACTCCCAACCTTGAGATAATGAGGAGAAACAATACCTTTAATGAAGTGATTTAATTCCACCTCCTCCTGGAAAGGGGAGGAAGTAAAACAGGTAGAGGGAATTAAAGAGAAAGAATGTTTGGAATTGTTCCCCTTAAAACAAAGGTTGCTGTGGCAACTATTCCATTCAGGTCACGACCCCAGGCAGCTGGTAAATTGCATGGGGTTATGCAATATAATGTCATATCCCGAATAGGACAAACAATCAGAGTGAAGACTGCGGAGCTGGTTGCTGGCTTATCAAGTGCTATTAGACTCCACGGGGGCCTCATGTAACACTGAACTGCCACCATTTACAATTTATTATTGCAGTTGGGGTGAGGGGGGGGGGGGACTGTAGTGGGGGGATGGTGGTACTGCAATTACCTACATCCCCTCTTTCTCATCAAATATGTCATGTCATGTACCCTGTATGATTTAAGTAGGGTCCACGACTATGGCCGAGATCAAAGAAAGCACTAAGTCTCGAAAAAATATTTTGATTGATCCACCACTAAATGAAAATACATGCCTTAATGTACCATCATGTATTAACAGTAAGAAGGTATGGAGGGGAGTAGGTGGGTGGTGTTACATTTGGATTGGCTGTCTCTCTTGGGCCGCTATTGGTTGAGAGTAAGCTGGAGTTCTCCACTGATTGCACCGGCTGGCATTGACTCTCGAAACCTGTGTATGCTGGTAATGAAGGATCCACAAGGACAATAGCTATTTTGATCTTATTTGTGAAATGGGAAGCAATTCGCCCTGGGAGGGATGCTGTCTTGGTGCTCTGCCCGCAGCTACGGGGGGTGGTTGTTGGGGTGGTGTTGGGGGCTCATCGATATCACCATGGTTATCATCCTCCAATCATATCCAGAAACTCTCCCAGTCGAGGGACAAATCCGTTTGCTATTACATGGATCTGACTTTTACGTCACTTTTGTACAATGTCCTTCACGGCTGCCATAAAAATGCTCTGAACTTTGTTTTTTTTCCTGGTACATCTCTCCTGGCGCAGGTGGCCTGTGCTATGAGCTGGGAATCCAGATGCTGGGCGCGGACCCTGGGGAAGAAGAAGAGTGCTGCGACAATAGACAGGGGTATTAATTATCATGGAGAGGTGCTTTAAAAGAAGTAGGGCGGGAGGGTGGGAGCACAGACTACTTTGGCTCCCTGTCTCTGATCCGGCACATCGCTGTCTCCCCCTGTCCCGCTGATTGGAATACAAAGTGTGTGTGTGTGGGGGGGGGGGGGATCTCCACTGACGCTCAACGTTCATCGTGCCGGCGGAATTGACTGGGGAGCCAGCGAGCGAGACCGACAAACTGTCACCAGCAAAATGAACTGTCACCTCACATTTTTCAACGCCCTGGCGGCGCTGAATTGCCGCTTTGAACCATGTGACCCAGCACTGATTGAGTTCTGCCGTCTCCGGGCCCTGCCGAACAAGCCAGTTCATTTCAAACTGATGTACGGCTGCTTATCAATTTAGGTAGAAGAGGACTTGGTGGTGGTGAGGGGGGTTGACCCCCCTCTTTTTCCGCTCCCGTATCCTCCTCACACCTCCTCCCACACCTTTCTTCCTTTCTTTGCATGTTATGTCCTGTACCGCTCACACGTAGCTCCCTTCATGCTGGCACTACAGCTGTGTCTGACTGACTCACCCAAGCAAACAAGATCATTTCTGACCAGAAATGTCGGCACTTTGGCTCGTTTGACTGCAGAGGGAGGAGACATACCGTGGAGCCACTGCATTGATTCGACCGCCTACATTGATTTACTCTCTATGTCTGCACTAGATACACACAGGCGCATACATGCTCACACCAGATCTGGGACAAACAATTACGCAACACCAAACTCTATATATTTTCAAAGAATTCTAAATTCATGTTATGAATTCAAAATTATTTCAAATTTTTGAAAAATACACTTGCAGTACTCTCAATGTACAAACAAAAAAAATTGTTTTGTAGATTCCTGAAAATATAGTCATACTTTCTTTAAAATGATCAATAATCCAAAGAAATGTTACTTGGGACTAAAGGCTTAAAGTATTCAGACTAATTGCTTGTCCCAGAAATAGCTCACACTCACATCTGCATGCACACACACGCATGCACACAAGCACACACACTCAAAGGCACGCATACGCACATATACTCGCACATGCATGCATGCACACACATGCACACATGAATGCATACATGCACTCAGACACACACATGCATGCACACACATGTGTGTTGGTGCTGTTTTTCTTCCAGCCTAATCACTGAGCTGTCTCCGGTCAGCACTGAGCAATCAGCCTGATTGGGTCACATTCATACTGCTTGGTCGTTGTTCAGACAGCCCTAATGCGTTTGTTGATTGCACGCATCTGACTGTGGAAGCATTCTTTCATGGACAGATTTTCTGAGCTACAGTCACACACAGGCAGGGAAATTGATTTTGGCAGTGTCACCAAACAACACTAGATAGGTTCTGTACCTGCCCCATTCCCATTTTACCCCTTTTGAAAAGCTGATGACCTTACTGTGTTCATTTTAAAATAATCACTGGAAGCCATGAATTTTCCTGCTTGCTCGAAGTAGATGCCTTGTGGATGTGTTAGGTATCAAATTTATTGAAGGAGCCTCCAGTCTTGTTTCTCAGGAAGGAGGTCAACAAATATAATCAGTTGCATTTCGTTAAATTGGGTATATATATATATATATCTAGTAAAACATGATTATATTTGGTTTTGCTACATATTTTCATTCCTATTGTAGATATAGCCAAGCATGTTATAGGTTCCTTTCTTTCATGTGGGTTCTGAGCAGACCTTCCTGACAAGACTTCAAATCCATAAATGCATATATTGTTCATACAAGTATAATTAAGACATCTGTGCAAATGTAATTATTCCTGTTCTGTCCATAACACCATAAATCCTGTTACTTATTTAATTTTATACATATTCAATTTTATTTCACATTTAGATCACATATAGCTCCATGCATCCTCATGAGTTGAAGTATTACATCTCTATGGCACCTTGATGAAATACACATGTAGTTTCCTCCAGTAATTGGAAAGGGTCAGAACTAGAATGCTGCACCCTTGTGCAGGCAACCAAAAATATCCTGTGCTTTGGAGACAGCAACCACAGGCACCACCTCAGAGCCTAAGCAGGCTCCTACTCACCTTATTCCTCGCCTCCCTCCATGAACACTCTCCACACACCCACCCCCTCTCCCCACACCCCCCGCAAATGCAGCTCCATCGTCCGTGTGCTGGCAGCTCTTGGAAGCAATCCCAGGGATTGAATTAAGCTGTTAACCCTGGCCGCTCTCCTGTCCCTCTTCGTTTCCCTGCTAATGGGGACAGGGATCGATGCAGATGGTGGAGCTGTCTGTTGAGGGAGGGTGCTGGGATGGGGTGACAAGCTCATCCGAGAGGGGCAGGGGTAGGGTTGTAGGGAAGCACCTTGGTGGATTGTTCTGGAGGGAATGCCATTTTGCTCGTCTCTGTCACATAGAAGAGGAAGAAACTTAATTACACTATAGGGCCAAAAGTATGTGGACACCTGACATCCAAGATCTCATCCAAAATTATGGGGATTAATATGGATTTGGTCCACCCTTTTCTGCTATAACAACCTCCGCTCTTCTGGGAAGGCTTTGTACTTGATGTTGGAGCATTGCTGCAGGGATTTTGCTTTCATTCAGCAGAAGAGCATTAGTGAGGTCAGGCACTGATTGGATGATTAAGCCTGGTTCGCTGTTGGCTTTCCAATTGATCCCAAAGCTGTTGGATGAGGTTGAGGTCAGGGCTCTGTGCAGGCCAGTCAAGTTCTTCCACACCTTTCCAAATCAAACAATTTCTATATGGACCTCGCTGTGTGCCCAGGGGTATTGTCATGCTGAAGCATGAAAGGGCCTTCCCCAAACTGTTGGGGAAGAACAGAATCATCTAGAATGTCATTGTATGCTGTAGCATTAAGATGATTTGCCTTCACTGGAACTACATTACATTCCATTTATTTTTCAGACGCTTTTATTCAAAGTGACGTACAAAAGTGCATATCATGGTCATTGGAACAACTACGAAACACAGATTCGATAAGGTAAAATACTCATTTCGTACAGTTATTTATAGCCAAGAACACAGTTCAGTTCACGCCGTGAACATTATTCTGACCTTACATATGCCAAGTCAAACTATGGGGAAGAACTAATGGGCCCAGCCCAAACCATGAAAAACACCAGACCAAGGGGTGTCCAGATAGTTTTGATCTTATAGTGTATGGCCCCATGGGAATGCAATACACTGAAAATGTACTGAAATAAAATATATTTATAATTATTTTGCAATATCTCAAAATATATCCTCCAAAGACCTGTCCTCTATAGGGGAAATGAGTCTGTAGCCTTAATCTCAAGAGGTATATATTCTACTCAGGGGCACCATCAGGGATTTTGGGGCCCATGAAATGATCTTACATTGGCCCAAACCACACAAGCCACACCAGAAAATCCAATGTTTCAATATTTTTTGAGGGCCCTTGACAGTAAGAGCCCTTGGAATCATCCTGACAACCACAGATGGATGGATCTCAGGAGGACATGTCCATATATATACATTTCTGCCCTTTCATTTTTTTAAACAGACGTACCAATAATTACAATACCATTATAGTAGCAATATGTTCCATTTCTGTAAGGAAGGTGATATCAACTTTTGCCTTGGTACATATGAGAAACTATTCGTAAGATTTACGCATATCCAAACATGTGTTGTTATCGCCTTCAAAGAATCTCTGAAATTTTCCAACATAATATAGCACTAATTGATCAAGAATCATGAAATTACAACAAATAATGCAACTAAACTAATAATGAAATGAATTAAAAGTTGGCAATTAATATTCCCAGATTATACTGTACATTTAAATATACATTCATGTTCAACATATTCATATGGCAGAATTTCACTGCAGGGTTTCTGAGGTCACTTGTAATGTCCCAGCACAGTATGCCTCTGAGGAAATGAGAAAATTTCAGCAAAACCAAACAGGGTTGAAAATGGTCACATTAAGCAAATTTCTGGTCCTCAGTGAAATCCTTTCAAGCTGCATCAGGTTAAAAAAAAACTCCTGTCAGGTGGCACAACATATTTTCCCAATTTTTACCCCATTGACAAACATGTGGAATGCTAAAAGAGGGAGAGGTCTGTGAGGAGGAGGCATCAGAACAAAGTTGAAAGAAAAATCTCTCCACCCCCCTAACCCCTCTGCATTCCCTATAGCCATTGCATACTGTATACGGTATTCTTTACTCCCTTTGAAGCTGTGTCTCCCTGCCGAGTGACAGAGCACACTGCAGTCAGACTTGAACAAGGCCCAGGAAGTAAGGGCCAGGATTAGGTTTGTAAAAGACCTCATGACAACTGCTCCCCGCATGGGGCTCACTGTGCTTACAGCATTTCTCAGATCTTCCCCAGGCTTTCAGCCCGGCTACTCAGGGAGGTAAAGGCATGTGCTTTTCACAGTGTAGTCAGTAAGTGAGGATATGCAGAATGTGGTGGAATTTTGTTGAGTGGTGCCATCAGAGGGTCAGTTTCAAAGGGATACACTTTTTTGAGTATCAGATTGTTGTACAATCCCACCTCCTATGCCTTAGCTAAATATAAAATCTGTATATGCTATGCATGGCTACACATCACACACAGTCTTTGATTTTTCTATCCAGCTGTTATGAGGGACCCAGGAAACACAAGCAAATTGACCAGTGTTCACCCAATTCTGTTGCCATCCTCAGAGAAGTAAAAATGAATGAAAGGAAATGAATGCATTTAATTCACTTTAATGCAGGAATAAGGAAATCATTGTCCCTTAATGATCTGGTCATCATTCTAATCATTAAGCATTCTAGCCAGTCTTGCTAGCAGTTTCCACTTCCAAGGCCATATATCATGGAACCATATGCACCCGGCAATAGCCAAGTCATAAATAACAAACAATCACAATCCTTATTGTACTCCAAACTTCTTCTTCCGCTGTCACCCACAGATCTGTCTTCATCTCTCTTTAAATCATTACTGAGCATCTGCCTCAGTCTTACACCATTTCACTTCAAAACAGTAATGAATTACGTATCTTCAAGATTAATAGCAGGAATAAAAACATTTATAAACTACAGTTCATTCTCAGAGGGGACAAAAAGGTCCTATAATGTAGTCAAGGCCTGGCATGTAGACAGGCACCCACATACACATAGACAAAGGCACACAGATGCTGTATGTTAATGTGACGAAACCCTGAAATGTGACGAAAGGGTGGATGGTAAACAGTTGATTCAAAGTTGATGTCCAGATCCTTACATCAACTTTGAATCGACTATTTACCATCCACCCTTTCATCACATTTCATCACCAGAATCCCTTGTGCAGCCCAAAAGAGGTGGGTTATAAATCTGCTTCTTGTTTTGAATAACAGCACTGTAAACAGTTTAGTGATCAAGTGTAAACATATATTATACAGTTTGCATTCTTTACCAGGTCCCCAACAATGATCCTTCTCACATGACAATGCCTGCTACACATATCACTGCTCACACCACTTCCTGTCACTGTAAGAGTCCCTGTCCTCCACAGTTTCCACAAACAGATGTTTTGATAAAACACTTCCCATCACTCTGAATTAGGGCGAGCATCAGAGTGCACACCATTATCTTTTCATTTTTATTTTCACACCTCCATGGGCAACTGAAAATACAAAAAAGCATTTTGGGTGACAGTGACAATTTAAATTAGTTCAATATTAAATTAAACAGAACACCTGGAATTATTATGGAAATATTCTCTGATAAGTTCACCCTGTACACTTGTGGGATGTCTGTAAACCGCAAATGTCTACATTCACATAAAAAATCGTACTACTACAATTTATTTCAGGCAGTTTGCAATTAATGAAACTTGATTCAGTTTTATTGTTATTGCAATTTCACAATGGCAAAATGTATTTTTCATTCAGGTCAGCAGAGTCAGTAACTATGAATGGAATGGCAGTGTGTTTGTCTGAATTCAGAGATCACGCTGCAGCATGATAGTCCAGCTTCCCTTTCCTGTTCTCGCTTCCCTTGGCAATGAATCCAAGAGGAATCATTTGGAAAGCTGAGGAGAAAAAAGCAGACAATCGAGCCAAGAGATGGAGAACCAGTACAAGTGAGCAGATGTTCAGCCACTCGCTTTGTACACTCAGAAAAAGGATTGGGTTGACTAATAATTTTTCACTGTCAAGAGCAACAACAGGACCAAACAGTGAGAAATCAAGGTACATGCGAGGACTTTGATGGAGATGATTTTGATCTTGGATTCACCTTGTGGGTAGTGACTGACTTAAAGCAGACACATCCAACCTCTGGCCAGCTGACACAAGAAAGGTTTGTCAGAACCTGTTGACTTATCAGTAGCTGAGAAAAGGACATAAAGGATGCTCATTCTCACTCATATGAATGATATATCTCTAACCATTGCCTCCCAAAATGGGCTGTTGGAAATAACCATTGCACAACAGCTCTCACTCTGCTAACAAAAGCGTATTGTGCATGTGTAATAAAGAGTATTATTTATTCTAATGCTTTTCATTTTATTTATCCTCCGATAGCTGATAAAGATCAATTTTTTTCAGCAACATTGTGAATAGTGAAAAACTTGCAGATTTTCTTTGAAAATAAATTAATTGTTCTTCATTGAAACTAAAACAAATCCAAGCATCTGCCACCCCTTTTGGTCCTGTTGTCTTTAACGCTCACTCTCTGTCACAGCAAAAGGACAGAAAGTTCTGGAGGCAGTGACCACCTCTACCTCCTGGTTACCCAGCCAAACCCGCCCAGGCTCTTTCTTATTCAACTGGATGGGTTCACGAACTGTTCTCTGGGTGTCCCTGCAAAGGAGGTGGGGGGTGGTGAGAGGGGGATGGCAGGGCCTGAGCCTGCTGGCCAGGTCACCATGGACTCCTTGTCCCATCAATAACAGGCATATTGACAAGGCTGAAGGACACACAAAGTGATCCCGGCTTCAGGCCTGTCATCCAAATCAGGCAACAATGGCCACAGCTTATACCCTGCATAGCCGGGGAACAGCAGCCTCAAACACTGGTCGTCTTTATCCTCCATATGCTCCCCCTGCCCAGCCCTGTTGCCAGAGTAGACCTCTCGGCTTGCTTTCAGGGTCTGTTTAGACAGAATTATATTGCACTGTTCCCCTGCTCTGTTCTGCATCTGCACCTCCAGGTCTCTCTCAGTGTTATTATAGCCTCTGGGAAAAATCAAATGGGAGGAGGGAAGCATCTGCTTCTGTTTCATGCAGCCTCCCTCCAGGGCCTCTCCTATTTGGAGGATTCCCAACACAGAGCTGGTGTAGCAGGAGGAATGGGCAAGACCGCCCTGGTTTCCATCTTGACACATCTCAGCCAAAGCCTGGACCTCCACAGACCTTTACTGAAATATTTGGGGGAGCAATGGCACTTCAATATATTAAAGAAAAAAGAACTGGCTTTCACAATGACAGTAAAGAACAAAAAATAACCATTAAAAACAGTGGCATGTCTGTTCAGAATAATGGATTAATGGATCAATTTCAGATAGTACCGAAGATGATGGTTCAACGTTTCAGCTTCTATTTAGCTTGCTCGGTCCAGGAGTTGGTGAATTACTTGAAAATCCATGTTGTATAACCAAGACTTTGATTCACTGGGCTATTCTTCAATGAATGTATATCTGTAAGAGCAAAAGAACATGAGCATAATCAAGTTGTGTTATGTAAACTAACATCTGTATTGAAAAAGATTTGGCAGCTCATATTAAGTAACTCCCAATGGATTTTCACAGCAAAAAGCTAATACATTAAACAAATTGACAAATGCAAGCTAGAAAACATGCAATGATGAATCCATCTGAAATTCAGCTGTGTAGCTACATCTCATTACATATTCCTAAAAGAAAGTGAATGGTGAGTAGCAAAGTCAAAGAAAACTAACAAACAAAAAGGATCCCATTTTCTTCAGCTCAGAGCTCCAGTATGTTTATGGCATAGGTACATGGAATTATTTTTGTGAATCCCCAATGATGTTATCATTCAGATAAATCCTTCAAAGGGGGAATTGGCATGGACTAATGCATACAGGTTAAAGGTTGAGCGCTTATAGTCCTGGACACAATCTCATGCAGGTAACCAATTCAATAAGTAGGTGGGAAAGGTATACAGTGATAGATAGATGATAGATGGACAAAGAATAAATGATCAAATGCTGGAACGTTGTAATACATGGACAGAGATGCAATGTGAGTGAACAGTAGTTGTACCGGCTGGGGCCAGACATCAGATGTTCATGACAGATTGATACTGATAGATACTGGACTGTGCTAATAGGTACAGTGTCGTGAAAAAGTATTTGTCCCCTTCTTGAAATCTTCTATTATTATATATTTGTTACACCAAAGGATCAGCTCATCAGATAAAATATATTAGACAAAGCGAACTGAGTGAACACAAAACACTTTTAATTTATTTAATGAAAAAAGTTATGAAACACCCATATCATCCATTGCTCCCTTAGCTACTCAATTAACCAAATTTAATTGATAATTAGATTCAGCTGATTGAACACAGTCAGGCTTGATTGCAGCCAGCCCTGTTGAATCTAAACCTTACTCATATTGAACCTTACAACTGGAGTTAGGTAGTCACCACACTTTCTATAAGCACATTGTTACATGATCATTGGACGTCCTGAAGAAATGAGACAAATATGCAATATTAGAGGAGATCAGGAAGGAGGCATACTGTTTCACAACACTGTGTGGTGTTTGGTTTGGGGGGTGACATGTAGCTCACCCACCCCTGAGAAAGGACAGAAGAGAGAGAGCAGAAGGTGCAAACATCCACAGGCTCGAGGCCGAGTGGGAGTGAAACAGGAGAAACAAGTCTTCATTAAACAATGGCCTGAACACGCATTTCAGGAAAATGCCATTTTAGGACATTTCATAACTCCCAATTACAACCCCAATAGATGTTTATGAGACATGCAGATTTGTTTAATGAGTGGGAGAGAGCTGATCAGATACATGAGAGAAAGGTGTTGTGGGCATGTTTGGCAACAGCATACATTTCTGTACAGCTACTTTGGCTGCACAATGTATTCTTACTTAACTTTTCAAAGTACAAGCAAATGGACTCTCTCTTTCTTTCTCTCTCTCACTCTCCATGCTAACACAATTTTCTGCTGCAATGTCTAAACAGGCTTTGGTAGGCTGGGTCTTGGATGCAAGAAAGCACATCTGAGAAGACCTGCAACTTGCAAAATGGCTGCTTAGCCAGAGAGAACAGGAGAGATTTCAAATGCCCTCAGAGGCGCATGGCAGGAATGTGTCGGATGGCTGATTAATGGCATGGGACCTGCCCAGAGGACAGGAGGACATGCATGTTGCTCACCTGGTCAGGTTATGTGGGCTGCACATTACCAAATCAAGAGCTGGAGGGCTGCCCCAGGGAGTCCCGAGGTGGGGGCAGGGTGATGGCTCAAGTGGGGGAGATCTGCCCTGGCCTCTGAACTTCTGTGACTGGGGGGGTGGGGGGGTAGGGGGGTGATTGGGTGTGTCAGAGTATGAGGAGAGTTCAGCTGGAGGTGAGCTGTCAAGCTGTGTAGGAGCTCCTTGACAGAACTAAACAGTACCCAAAATTATGTAGTGTACATGCATACATTTTGGAGGAGTGAAGTGTATTTTCATGTAATTTGTGAGAAGTTACATACATACAACATTTAGCATTTAGCCTGAAAACATGCTCTGAAACCAGAGGAAATGGCAATCAAAAGTCAAGTGAATCCCAAGGTTCTATAGACCAGCAACCACCCTTTCTCAACTCAGTAGTTGAATCCTTTGTGCTTTGATATTCCTCCTGACAGCTCTTGTGTCCTCCTGAAGGAGACTGTTCTCCATCTGTAGAGAGCAGGCAGTTGATTCTCAATGACCACATATTGAACTCTATACAATCTTGTTATGTCCACTGTGCTATTCCCAACCTTTCAAGGACAGTTGACAAGTACTCATGCACAAAGGAAAAAAAAATACAGTATATTATAGATAAATGAGTTACATATAGCTGATGTATAGTTTGTTTTTGTTGGGCACCATAAAAATAAATAAAGTGAGCGTAAATAACTTACTACTTTTTATTTTCAGAAATAAAAAGTAGTGGGGAAAAAACCCTCCACCGCCTGTTTAGTGGGTTTCTGCTTGCTCCTGACATGGGAGCAATTAGTAGCCTCAGTCCATGTCTTCTCTAACCAAATGAAAATCTGTCATTGGCTAATTTCAGTTCACGTAATGCTGAAATTCGTGTTTCTTCAGTGCAGCCCTTCACCTCAGCTGTAGGAAGATTATGCTATCTCTTTAGCCTGTGCCTGATGCCTCTGCTGCATTCCCTAGCTGCCGTATCCTCTGCAGAGGGCAAAAGAGCATGCAGCAAGCCATAAATATCTCGCCTAAACGAGGGCCGTGCCTGATTCCCCACAGGCATTTTTCCTCAGACCAGCTCCGATTTTTCAAATGATGTGTTATACAAGCAAAATGGCTGTGATTTCATCACCCAGATGAGTGCTACATATTGGTGGCCACTACATACTCCGATTTGTCTCTCCACTGTCAATTAGTATAATGCTCTGAGATCCTTGAAATGTTTTATATAAATACAGGCAATCGTCATCATCTCCATAAAATATAATGCTTCAATATGCCTCCATACACAGTCCCTCTTGTTCTTACATGATTTAAGCAAAAGTATAATTTTTAATGATGAGTGAATATAGATAGCCAAAAATAAAACCATACCTAATTATTTCTAGTTAAATATAATTTAAAAAATGTGATTAAGCAAAAATATAAGTGAGGTTGTTAGACTTCTTTGTCAGGCACACACTCCTTGTGTAAAGGGTTGCACGGAAAGGCTTCTTTTTGCTTCCAGCCACTCCACAGAGGACCCCTCATCACAGTCTCATAAGAACTGCAACAGTGTCCTTAAATCTTTATTTATGTTTCAGGATTTTTGTATTTGGTTTAATCCAGTATGATTGGATTGTTTCAGATTTATGTGGGATCATAAACACAGCTTGAACTAAAAAAAACTGTCTGCACTCACTGATTGAAATAACCTTTACTAATTGCTCTCAGCAAATAGTGAAATTATTCAAACATAAGAAAAATTATAGCAATTGCAATATAATACCAATATTTCTTGTTATAATTGTTTCCCACAATATCAGGTATTACTAATCAAACAAATAAATTAATTTTAATTGTCAATTATTTAATTAAATTAGCTATATTTGGCTTACTTCATAACTTAAAATGTGACTTATCATTACTATCAAATTTACATTTTTAATATTTCATATTTACATTTTACATTTTTACATTTTTACATTTTTAACATTTTTAACATTATACTACCAATTTACCTACCACTTTTATGCAAAAACTTAAAATGTGTTTTCTAATCCCTGTGTCTGTCCTACCTTCTGTTAAGAACTTTAGGTCTGGAGATGGCTTAACAGACATCTCAGGCCTGACATTCTATCCTTGGTCAACTTCACACCCTCCTGTTAAGATGGCATTCTTGGCACAATAAATATACAGTCTAGCTTATTGAATAAAGTAACCATGTTTGTTAGAAACTTGGAATCACTAGATAGTAGCTGTTCAATTACCTTTATTTAATCAGGGAAGGCCAGTTGAGAATAGAGCTCTCTTTTACAATGGAGCCCTGACTACGCAGTAGTGCAGTAAAAGCAGCAATAAAGAAATTAAAAGACATGAATTAATGACAAAATAATAAAAATAAATAATAATAATAATAGCTATGTCACATAATATTCAGTATTCAGTGTGTTTTAATTAATGTGTGAATTAATGCATGATGACAAAGATCTTCAGTAAGGCATGCTACAACCTGTAGATCATGACTGACTCCATGCAGTTCACCGTCAGTTAAAAAAACAACAACAAAAAAAAACAAGCCTCACTGAATAGTGCCAGGATTCTTTGGGTCTGCTAATGCAATCATATAATAATAATGTAATAATGTTAGCAAATGCATAACAGAAATGACCTGTAATACTATTAATCATTCTAAATACTTTTGGAAGAAGGGCCTAACAATTGCAATAAACTGCAGTCACATCATGTAGTGGATCTTAAATAATAAAGTTACAGTATGCAGTTGCCTTGCAAGGGATCCCTAAATGTCAAGGGGGTTCCTGCAACTCACACAATGATATGACCCTTCATTCAGCTTAGAGAAGTGTAGGTTGATGCTGGTGATGCATTATTGGTAGTCAGGCCATTCCTTAAGGCTGCCATTTGAGATGAGAGGGGCTGTCCTCTTGATTTAGGGTGATTCCAAAAGCAATAAACGCCACATCCCTTCATGGGCAAGAAGGAAATATTTTTATCATAGTCTTAATAACTCCAGACAAGACTTCTTCAGAGGAGAAGGTACCATGGACTTTATGACACAAAGTAAGGATTCTACAGGATTGTACAGTTCTTCAACAGTATGAACAAAACACAATTATGCACTGAATAACAATAAACATTGATGAGGATACCTGTTTCATAAACCATTTGAAATAAGGTGTAATTTGACTTTTCAAATTGTTGGTGCCTCAGTAGGGAGCAACGTAGCGTTCCATATGGCACCCCTGGTAAAATAGCAGGCAGGGCGGATTAAAAAACTATCCCAAAATGCTTGCAAATAACTGTAATAATGCTAGCTAATAACTATAATAACTGCGAAACATAAGAAACAAAAACACGAAAATGCAAATGGGAGTTAAAACTAATTTTGCACAGAGAAGCTGCAACACTCTTGCAGGCATTCTCTCCCAATGGAAACCAGGAGCAAGGTATTTACCTGCAAACTTTTCAGTATGTGTGATTTCTGTTTGTCTCTTTCTTCTTCCATGTACTGTAGAGATATAGAGATGTAGAGATTTAAACAAAGAACATGTAGCCCTGCACTGTATACACATGTATCATCTAAACAAGACACATACAAATACACATGCATGTAGATGACGCACATGTTCCTGAATGTATACAAACACAAACTTTATACTGTGCTAGTTCCCCATTATCTCTTTCCAAAGAAAATCAATTTGGTCTTTCAAACAGATTACTGCAAACAAAATGCAAATTCAAATTAAACTCTGCCCTTAGTGCCAAGTACCCTGCACTCTCCCACCTTGCAGAAATTATCTGCAGCTTCTTGCTGACAGCTAAGCAAGTAGCAAAGTTTCTCTTTGTTCATTTTAATTAGCTGAGTGCTGTCCCTAGTGGTTTTGTGTTGATGATACTAGATTGGTGTGTGTGTATGCGTGTGTGCGTGCTTACATGTGTATTTAGGGCAGTGAAGGAGGATGGATGAGGAGATTGTATGGCTGTTACCTCAGCCACAGTGAGGAATCTCTAGATTACAGACAAGGTTGTGGTGCACTGACCATAAGAGGGACAGAACATCTGCTCAAATTTAAGAAAGGGCACAACATACAGAAGAAGAAAAAATAATACAATCGTGACCATGATTATACAGGAACATGTTGAATACAAAATCCAAGACACAGTAATTTTAATTCATTTTGATTCAGATCATTCTGTATTGTAATCATGTATAGATTTTGATGAGGAAATACAATAAATGTGCTACTAGCTGCCACAGGCATTCTAGAGCACATACAGAAACAGGCTCATCAATGACAGCCTACACTTTCTATTGTAAAGACCATGGATATACATCATACATGTGATTAAGTTACATCAGTGTTTGCCGAAGCTGAAGCAGAACCAACCTCATTCACAGTTGGTGTCAGCATTTAGCAAAATTTTTCTTTTCCTTCTTTTTGGATTTCCTTTGGCATAATGTTGTACGTATAGCTGTGTAAAGACTTATGATGCTAAGTACAGACACTACTATATATTATCTTCATAATGCAGGGTTGCAACAGGGTTGGATTTATTGCATTGAAATTGTGCACTTTTGGGGGGGGGGTTATTTGGTGTGAGGTGTGTTTTGGTAGCGTGAAAGCATGAGCACAGCCTGGAAGCATGTGTCTCATACCAAAAATGCAGTTGCCAACCCTGATAGTGGTATTTACTTTTGTTTGTAATACCAGTTGTTGGTTTGTTTGGTTAACTCTGGGCCATATGGCCTGCTTGATGATATTGCACTTTTCTGACGCCAGATAGATAACTAACCAAAAGTAGCAAGGCGAGCTGACAATATTGTGCAAGCTAACTAATGTTTATTAGTAGCTCAACTAATCCAAAAGCTAGCTAAGTCATAATACTTGCTTAGTTAAATTACTAGCTAGCTGCCTGGTTGGTTGATACACTGGTGTACTTGGAGGTAATTTGTGATTATGTTTATACGATCCCTTTTAGCTGCCACCAGAATGATAGCTAGTCTTCCTGGGGTGGATTGTCACAAAAATGACAATCCAAATCAATACCAGCACAAACAAATAATTAAAAAACAACAACAATGGGAATTAAAAAAAGCAGTTATAATAAGAAAAAATATATTTAAAAAAAAAAAAATAATAAATAATAATAATAATAGTGAAAAATAAACATACCAAAATCTAGTGATGTCAGTATTAATCCCACATCTTCAATCCTATTGCTCCATTTCCTATTTACTATCAATTTATCAATGTAATATCAATCATGACCAAATTCTTCCGTTCACTTTTTAATATCTGTTTAAAAATATGCTCATTTTTTTCAGCCTGGTGGAAGTACTAAGTCGCCACTACACACTTGTCTTGCCAAGATTTCTCAGCTAAGAATATAGGGTTCTTTGTTGATAACATTTACTGAAGATTTACTGAAGGTGTGCCAGAAAATTGCATTCAACGGGCAGCCATGAAAGGCATTGATGGACTCAATTCACATTTGTTCTTTTTGGGCATTTTAGAACTACCCTAGCCACTCTGTTTTGAGCCGCAGTTTGTTCAGCTCCTTTTTTGATGCTGTTGACCATATGATCGTACAGTATTCTAGACATGATAACATGATTAGTGACTGTATAGCTTGGGGGAGAATGGGAGGTGCCTTTTTCCATTTTGGGGACTATTTCATCAACATGAGCAGACCAAGAAAAGTACAATTCCTAGGTGATTCAAATAAGTTTGTTATTGTTCACTTGTTTCAATGGTGATACTTCAATTGAGAAATTTACTAAGTTGAAGTTTGGCTCCAAAATGAGTAGACATTGTCTTTGATTTATTAACCTCCAATCTGTTTTCTTTCACCCATGTAGACACCTTTTCAAGATCTTTGTTTTGAAATTCTGACAAGTTACAGTACAAGGTTGAACTATCAGCATACATAACAGCTGTTGTATTTTATAATATGCAAGGCAGCTAATTAGTAAAAATAGTATATAAAAGTGGACCTAGTCAGCTATCCTGAGGAACACCGCAGTGAGCATAGAGTGCTATCAGAGCACCTTCCATTAAAACAGACTCTACTTTCTTGCGGACAGGTAACTATCCAACCACAAGAGAGCAGACGGTGAGAAGCCATAGCAATTCAACTTGCTCAGCAATATTTCATTGTCTATCAGGTCACTGGCAGTGCTGAAATCCAGCATCACGGCACCCACTAACTTGTGGATATCCATTTCTCTCTGCCACTCATCTGTCATATGCAATACGGCAGTGCAGGTGAAATAACCTGCTCAATATGCATGCTGAAATTTGGTAATTAGTCCATTGCCTGAAAAATATTTATGAGTCTGTCCAAATGCAATTTTATCTATTACCCTGCTCAATTAGAAGTGGACTTCTTGGTCGACTGTTTACCCCAGTGAACGTGGATCTTTCATTTTTGGGCAGAGATATCACTTTAGATTCCTATTCACTTTGTTGGAAATATACCTTTTGATATACTTATGCTTAATATATGACAACTGGCTGCTTACTGAAATTAGCTAATGTTAGCACATGATTGTGGCTATTATGGGTTTGAGGAAGGAAATGTACAGCAATGTAGGCTAGGGAAACATCAAACACAGCTATCATCATCTTCTTGCCAAGCCTGAGGCAGTTGATTCACATTAATTGCTAAGATTCTGTTTTTTAAGCAGCTAATGTCAAGTTAACCATTATGAAACACGGACAGTAAACACAAAGACAAATTACTGGCCTATTATTGTAAAGTAAATAGAAAAATGAACTGATTTCACTACACTGATGGACATAGACCAAAGGGTTGAGGTGATATAGTTTCCATTATTTGAAAGATTGTCTACTTGACCACTCATCACTCGTGATATTAGATGGAATGTGTCATGTGATGTGATGTGATGGAGCACTATGAAGAGTGACCTGCAAATTCAGGATCATTTCAGCCATTTAGCTCATGAGATTTTTTTTTTTTTCAACCCAGAGACATGTAGACTCGGTCACCCCACCCCCCACTGCATGTGCCTGCAATCATGTGAATACAAGGGGTGCCATGAGCTATGCACCTCTACAAATGCATTGTTTCATGTGAAAATGGTTATTTGAAAATGGTTATTTTTATCTCAAGATCCTGTTCCATCTACCATTTTGCCTCAACCTGTGCCAATCTAGGCCCCCCTCAGTACCCCCTGGTGGGCTCCTGAACCTCCGACAACTCCTGGGATACAGTCTCCTGTGTGAAGTGGAAAGAGGTGGTGAAGGATGGGGGCGGTGGTGGTACGATGGCGAATGGTAGTTTTGTTATGCATGGCCATCATGCTTAGTGATCCATCACCCCTCATCCACCAATTCTGTACTACTGCCTAGCCGATGTTCATAAACAACCTGAGGTGTATCTGCCTTGGGAGTATAGGCTGTATTAATCAACTTGATGAGCCTACTTAAGGTCCTCTTTGCACCTAATTATCCCTCTGATTTATGGAAACTAGCTGCTGCATTGTGGATGTCCTTTGCCTAGTTTTTAGTGATTTACACTGTACGTAGCATAGGTCCCTCACCCTCTTGCTTTCTTCCTCCCGCCTCCTTTCCTCTTGTCTCTTCCCTACTTTATCTCCTTCTCAGTCTGTCTATCCCTCCATCTTTCACCCCCTTGTATATTTCCAATGTCTCTTCTCTAGCCTTTCTATCTCTGTCCTCCCGTTTGGTTTCCCTCTGCTTTCAAGATCTCACAGTCCTTCTTATGATTCCCTTCTCTCTCTCTTTCTCTTTTTCCCACCCTCCCTCCCTTCCACCATATCTCTAACCTGTGTACTGGTTTATTAATCGTTTCTCTGTGCTCTCTCTTTTCTCTGGTTTAGCAACATGCTGACAGGCTGGTGAAACATCCTCCCCCTTCCTGGCAGAACATCTGTCTCAGTAGCACAAGCTCTGGCCCTGGCACCTCCAGATGGAATGCCCAGCAGGAGCTCCCCTGTGTTAACTTCCAGGAAAACAAGATCACACCTTCAGAGAGAAAATCAAAACCCTGTGTGTGTATCTACACCCACTTTAACTTTGCCATCCTCCCATCTCCCACCACGTGGGGATTGGAAAGTAAGGGTTTTGCATGGGTACAGGGGCCTGATTCTGCCATGTCTGCATTCTTCAATTGTCTTGGTGTTTGAATTATTCAATTTGTATTAGAAAATGGATCCTTGTAATGAGAGCAAGCTGCTCTTCTAATGTAATTCTGCATGACAAGAGTGTCAACCTGAATTCCCGGGGCCACAGCATATGCCTTTTGTTTGCTTCAGTACCTGTTTTAAGCTTATACTGCACCTATTTATGGTAGCATCTGCTTCAGGCTAGAAATAGTTGGTGGGTACAGTAACACTTGTTATCAGACTAAATGATCACATGCAAAACTACAGAAATAATTACATTTCTATTGTCAAGGTGGTAGCTAAAATATGTTCTTGTCTTGTTCTCCATGTCATATTGCAATCCCTTTTTAAATCCCCACCTTGTCCCAGATAGACATACCTGAGAATTCTTACAAACTGGGTTATGCAAAGCAGGGTTATAAATGATCCCCTTGCCATTTTCTATTCATTTGCAGCTTGACAGTTTCTTCAAAGTATGATCCAAATGTCCTCTGGGTGTTAAAATTCTGTATTGGTCCCTTGAGAAGGTTTCAAAATAATGCTGAGTATAAATTGTCAGGTTGTTTCTATTTTAGCAGCATCTCGAACATCAAGACACAGAGCTTTTGCAAGGCTAAGAGGAACTGAAAGGAATTCCATTGCATGAGCAGAGAGTGGTGAGAGGCGCTAAGAGACTGATTGTTGGAGGGCAGGATATAATGGTTTAGCTATAACGGGCTATTAATTACAAAAAACTACAGCTTGTTGCAGAGTCAACATCTGCCACTGAGGGTTCAGTTCTGTTCCTCCACTTCCCTTTGACCCCCACAATAATTCACTGCTGCTAACTGGGCTATATGGCTGGTGCAGCAAAATATATGCATAGCAGGTGCTATGGTTCATTCTTTCTGTCATCAAGCACAGTTCATCACTCTAGCCTCTGGGCCAGAGAAGAAGGCAGAGAGAGAAGCACTGGCAGCAGAGCTTCAGTTCAGAGCACTGCAATCTCAGTTTCCAGGTTTTTCAGTCGGACCTCTGAAGGGGTTTTCGGATTGAAGCACTAGTTACAATACTAGAATTGCAACTTAGAGCACAGTAGCTTACCCAGGCCAATGCATAGTAATTAGCGAATGGGAAATTTGACTTTGTATCTGATAGGAACCCGTATCAGTGAGTCTAAGTTTTCATACTTGTGACTTAGGATCCTCGCTCAAAAAACCCTCTGACCTGAAACGTGACCTACCATATGAAGCAACCAACTTGAGTGGACTCAAGCGGAAATTCATCTCCTCTCCTACAGCATTCTTATATAACTACCATTAGAAAAAGATGCAAAGAGAAAACGCAAACGGAGAACATTTAATAATCGTGGGGTCTAGTGGCAAATCCAGTACAAATGGGCTAACATAGAAAAACAGACGATGTGAAGGATGTGACTGCTATTGTGATGATCACTGCAGTTCGGCAGCAGATGACATGGGCAGCCAGGGCTTTTGCTCAGACATCGACAAGGCAATCTGAGACATGCAGATATTGTTGAGTAATACCCAGTGTTCGAATTATGGCAGGGATTTGGGGGGAGTGACCCCCTTAATTAAAAATATAGTCCAGTGACGCCACTGATGGGAAATATATTGTAATATTTACGATTACTGGTAAGAAGGATATATAAATGTTTCAACTCCCCCGACCTGTTGTTTTTACCTCTTTTGGGGGGTCCAAGTCTTAATTAGGGGGGGTCAGACCCCCCCAATCCCCGCCGTAATTCGAACTCTGGTAATACCAACATCTCCTGTATCGGTATGTTGATATACTCCAAGCGTCTCTCAGAAAAGGAAGGAGCTCATGTAAATCACATCAGTAAGCCTTGCCAAATTATGCAGTGCACCAAAGCATATGGCACTATGAAGGGGCGTGTCCGAGGGGGGTGGCTGTGGTGGCACGTGCCGCCCAAAAAATTGCTTCAACTTGTGCTGCAATGTGCTACAACGTGCCGCCGCCACTGCATGTAACACTTTTCTTAGTACTTTTACAATGACGGAATTTACGGAATTTTGTGAACAAATGCAGCAAAGTTTACAGATAAAGCATTTTAAAAGTTTATGACTTTCTTGCTTAAGACTTTAATTATAGCACAATTTTTATATTAAATATTTTAGGCTACTGAATCTGTCCTTTAAACAATTCCCGCACAAAGCATTGCTAATATGAGATACTGGAGCTGCATTGTGATGTTATGAGGGAAATTTGAACATTTAGCCTGTTGTAGAAATTGAATAAACAATGTTGCTATCCTTGCTTGGCATGGCTTTGTCTTGTAAAAACACTATTGAAAAATTGCTTGTTTGCTACGTAGGCCTGCTTTTCCCTGGTAAACATCTGTGTCAGACTCTTCCAGTTTTAATTTGTTTTTTTTTAACCAATGTAGCACCACATTGGCCTATCAATGGTAGATATAGCTAGCTATTTAACTTGGCTAACAATAGTTTTTATTGCATGTGACAGGAAAAAAACTTTGCATATGCATTTAGTTTTAGTATTTATGCATTTTTAGCTGCATGCATCCATTATTAATCTAACTTTAGCTGTTTTTGGATCATACAGCTGACTAATATTGCAAAAGATGTTACCGTAAATTACCTTAATACAAGCACTCTTCAACTGGGTTGTCAGGTTACTGGCAGGATTTACATCGCTGCTGAAACAATTAAGCCTATTCAGTGAAATATTTGGCTGTTTTAAAAATGAACCAACATAATGTAAATGTAAATGCATGAAAATTAGTACTCTGTAAGGTCAGCTTAACTGTGAATGAGTAATTGCAACTGGGGGTGGGTGGGGGGGATGATGTGTATTCAAAGGTGTGCCCCCCCTGTGTAATACTGTGACCAGCTTGCAACCCCCCCCCCCCCTTTTTTTAAATTGGTCTGGGCTCTCAACTGGTACTGTAGCATTTGAAGTACTAACAGTACTAACAGAGATAACCCTGTAAACAAATCACTAAAATGAATTGAGGAAGACTCCACTGTACTTGAGAAGACCTGGCAAACATAGGAAATTCTGTTGCAGTGCTGCATTTTCCAGATCCTTATTCTGTTTATTGTGGTCAAGCTAATACAATTGCGTGGGACCTTTTACCCCACACAGTTCAGTGTTTCCTTTTATCAATGCCTAAGATCACTTCTTATTTCCTTACATGGGGAGATTGTTTATCCTTATTTCCAGGTGGTCAGGATCCCATAAATGTAGACAATGGTTGGCAGTAGTCAAAGGCAGTGTGGCACAGGTGACATAAGTTCCAAGTAGCACAACTGAGGCAATTGGAATGCAATGAGATTCACTTTCTTCTTAAACCCTGTGGGTCCATGCAGTTGCAAGCATAGTTATGTGTTGGTGTTTTTCAAACACATTGACTGTAAGGGGTTTATATGAGTAGTACAATAGAAGAATGAATTGAAACAGAGTAGGTTGATATAGCAGAAATTCAACCATAGGTCTGCTGTGACCAATATGCATTATCCTTTCTGAAGTTGTTAAGGTGCAACATATCAGGCTACATCACTAATTTAAAAAATGCAGATGCAAATCATGTAGTTACCTGTGGTTTGCTGCACGCACCCATGAAGCATGAACAACTTGAACCTATAAGTTGTATGTGCACAGAGGCCAGCATCTCCAGCTCAGTTCAGTGTTCAGTGGCTGGACCGCAGCACTGTCAGAGTGTTAAAATTGTGATCACACAATGAGGGAACAGAATGAGAGGGTTGTGGCATGCCAGATACTGCAGGAAACTTGATAATAAAAAATTAAAAGGAGGAAACATCAAGAGATGCAAAGAAAGAACAAGTGAGGGAGAGAGAGAGAGAGAGAGAGAGAGAGAGAGAGAAGCTGCTAATGCTGCAGAGCCTAATGCTGGCTTCCCTGGGAAGCAGATGTGCACTGATTAGACTGCTGGCAGTGATGAAAAGAAGAAAAGATCAGGCTGACACCCAGCCAGCTCCAGCGGTCAGGCAGCAGCTGGCCCACTGTCTCAGCAGCCTGCAGACTCTCCCTGTCAAGAGAATACCAGCCGGGCATGCAATGCAAAGGCATTCACTTTCTCATGATATGCAGGCAGAACAACTGCATTCATGCTACTCATAAAACATTCAGTCACAATCACTGCATAATTCTCATCAGAATTGGCCTTGTAAAAGCAATGTGCTGCGGGCAGAGATAGCTGGTGGCAATACAGACAAATTAAAGATATTGCTTGACTACCATTAAAACAAATCCTTACAGTAAATAATGCTGAGGAGCTAGCAAGGTTGAATCTGCTCCATAAATGTCATTTTACGACAACCGGAAAGCAATGGCAACGTAATACTGAAATTTCTAAATTGGTTCAGGGACACTGGGAGGGCTTTGTTAAGTCGCAATACAGTTAAATTCAAGATTTTCTATAACCGGACCAGAAAACACTAATGAAAACTTACACCATGAGGCTTACTCCACCAGGCAATATATTTAAGATAAAAATGCACAAAATTAACAAATATATGAATTTCAGGGGTACTTAACAAAGCTGTTGTGAAGAGAGGGGAGGTCACACAGGACAAAAGGCAATGGTTCAAAGGTTTAAAAAAAGCTGGCATTTTCCATTTTTCCCTGGTTCAGAGGCCTTCTGTTTCCAATAAATGCGTGGTCTCTGGTGGGTGGTTCTACAGTAAGAGCCATCAGCACAGAAGCGGCCATGACAGATGCAGTTTCAACCAGCCGCGATCAAACAGAGGGCAGCTTTTCATCACGCGTCAGTGAGTCTTTGCCTCCTTGCAGACCGACAAGGGAATGGACACCCTCCACAAACATGGGGGGTGGGGGGGTGGCCTGATGGTGAACTCTGAGAAGGGCCAGGTGCTAGGTTCCTGAGCAGAAGGGAGATCAGCTTTCAAGGGCCAATCATGTGTCACATCATCATTGTCAACACACTCACCTACGCTCCCAAAAAACGCAGTTGAGGGGAACTATCAATATCAAAACAAAATAGTCAGGGGAGTCAGGCTGGAAGGAGCAGCCAACCTATAATGGATCTCCTGATGAGTCTGCAAGCAAAGAGCCGGTTTGCCTGTCACCTCTGCTGTGGGCCCATGGAAGCGTCGATGGGCCGGGTCTGCTCTCCCTGTCAGTCGCAGCTGCACTGGGTTAGGAAGGACAGCACATCTTTCTTTTCTCCAGCTTCTGAGCTGGCTGGCTCCCTGAGCCAGCACTGCAGTTCTCCCCCGCTGAGCTTCTGACAAGCCCGATTTGTTACAAGATTCCAGGGGGGACACTCTTCCAGGGCTATTTCCAGAGCTCTCTGAGTCTAGTTCCTTCCTCCCTCTGGCACTGGTAGAATGCTTCGTCCTGGGCAGCCCCGGCTCTGACCTTTGTACCGCCCTAAGTGAGATTACTGAGGGGGACGACTACCATAAACGCAACACACGGATTAAAAAATATATATATTTTTACCTTGTTTTGTGCCCCCCCCCCCCCCCCCAAAAAAAAAAGCGCAACCATCCTTGTCACCAGTGCCTAGAGCTGTAGAGGTGGGACAGGGTTTTGACACTGGAGATGAGTCGGTGGAAGAGGGTACTTTGTTATCACACTGCCCTGCCCCTGCTATAGCCAAAGCTAGGTTGCAGGTTCCAACAGACACAACATAGCTTCTTCTGCACTCTCACATATGCACACACACACACACATGTACACACACACACAACCTGGCACCCAGTTATGCACACACATATAAGCCTGCACTTGTTTAAATTATTTATTTCCGACCTAGTTACATCCAACAAATGGTCCAAAATATTTTAAATAGCAGGGATGTCTAACACGTTATAACTTCCCATATGATACTTTTAATAAAGATTGCTAAATTGATTAATCAGCTTGCACAAGTAAGGCATAAGAAGCAGTGGCTTTTCTCGACTGAAAAGGCACTATGGCTGAAACAGTGAAGAACCTTGCTAGTCACTTTGCTTTGCACTCAGGAACACAGTTATGCTCACATGCACATACATACAGACACGTAGGCATACACAGAATGTACACATATGCAGATGCACACATGCACAGTGCACAGATGTTTGAATGCATGTAAAGAAACACAAACACTCCAATGCACAAATGCTCAGAGAACATCTCAGTCAGTTCTTAGCACTCTGCATTAATGCCAGCTCTTACATTGGGCAGCCCCTGGGCTCTTGTACCATGTTTTTTTTTTAATAGCACAAGGAAATTCCTCAAGGTGACTGTGCGCATCATTATCTGGTGAAGAATACTAATCAGAGCAGGCCAGGAGGGGAGGGGTGTTTGGACATGCCGATTTGCAGAGCAGGGCCTCTGACAACGATATATCACTGAGCCCTTTCATTATTCCAGTGATGTCACCACTCTGCCAGCACCAATAAACAGAACAGAAAAGGTGAATTGAACAGTCCTCCACTATCGCAAACACATGTACACAGGCATACTTTAATTTTAACTCATAACCCCCACAAATCCTGTTAACTCTGACATTGTGCTAGGGAAGAGAGAGCATACTGTGTTTGACCTATCTCCCAGTATCCTCTCTGCTTATTGCACAGGTTGGTGTACAGTTTCGGCAGTAACTATAGTTGGGGGGACCTCATTGTTTATTGATGCCGATAGCTGTGAGGAAACTAACAGCTTATGCAGATACATTTCAACACTTCATGCATCACTGAACACTGGCTGTGTCAGGCAGAGTGTCTTGTTTATACACAGGGGTTAGGAAGCAGTAATGGGGAGTTCAGAGGAAAAAGTAGGCAAGCAAGATTGGGAAGAGGACACGAAAGAAAAGGAGGGGTTTGGTGAATTAGTATGCCCTTTGGATTTTAGGTATCATTCTCAATGTCAGAAATAGTGTTGTCATGTGTGAGTGGGTGTGCATCAGGTGGTTGGATTTGGGCCAAGAGGTTGTTGTGCCTGAGTGTGTGTAATTGTAAAATCTGCATCCATGGGCAGGCAAATCTGTATTCCTGGACTGGACTCTTGGAGGGCAATATAATACCATACAAAGCATCCATATACTTAATCCATGTCAATCCCCATAAGGCTTATGTACACAATGGTGAATGTATTTTACTATTATTGACATAGAAATCAGTGGGGTGCCAGTTCTTCGTAATATATCCGAGTGTTAAACCCCAAAAACACTAACCACCCCTTTCCAGTCCATAACCACTTTCACTGACACTTCTGAGCATGCTTTCTAGCCTGTTTTATGCCGCTGTATCTGGCCCTCCTGGATCTCAAGAGTCTGGAACGTCCCTTGTTGCTGCCACTATTGTGACCATCTCTGCTTGGCTGGACATTAAAGACTCCTGACCTGGTCATTGCTGGCTTAAGCATTTCACCCACTACCTCAAATTTCCAACCAAGAAGGCATTGACAGGGCCCGTAAGTGAGAAGAAGGCCCAGTCCATTGCTACCCTGTCTACAGCTTTTAGCAAGAAGCCCTTCAGCTTCATGCCTGCGAGTTCTATCCATTTACCTGGACAGAGATCACACAGAGGGAATTTCTACTCACCGGTAGAAAATGGTCAGATCCAGAGACACACTCACCCTTTTTACACAAATTCCATCACTGCTGACAGGGATATATAGCCTTACTCTGGGATTTTTTGATGGAATATCTAATACAGTACCTTCAGAAATTATTCAGACCCTTCACTTTTTTCACATTTTCTGGTATGATGGTGATCATGGTATGATGGTGAAGCATGGTGGTGGTATGATGCTGCCACCACCATGCTTCACCATCGGGAAGGTATTGGCCAGGTGATGAGCGGTGCCTGGTTTCCTCCAGACGTGACGCTTGGCATTGTGGCCAAAAACTTCGATCTTGGTTTCATCAGATCAGAGAATCTTGTTTCTCATGGTCTGAGAGTCCTTTAGGTGCCTTTTGGCAAACTCCAAGCAGGCTGTCATGTGCCTTTTACTGAGGAGTGGCTTCCGTCTAGCCACTCTGCCATAAAGGCCTGATTGGTGGAGGGCTGCAGAGATGATTGTCCTTCTGGAAGGTTCTCCCATCTCCACAGAGGAACTCTGGAGCTCTGTCAGAGTGGCCATCGGGTTCTTGGTCGCCTCCCTGACTAAGGCCCTTCTCCCCCGATTGCTCAGTTTGTCCAGGCGGCCAGCTCTAGGAAGAGTCCTAGTGGTTCCAAATGTCTTCCAATTAAGAATGATGGAGGCTACTGTGTTCTTTGGGACCTTCAATGCTGCAGAATTTTTTTTGGTACCCTTCTCCAGATCTGTACCTCGACACAATCCTTTCTCAGAGGTCTACGGAAAATTCCCTCGACTTCATGGCTAGGTTTTTGCTCTGACATGCATTGTCAACTGTGGGACCTTATTTAGAAAGGTGTGTGGCTTCCCAAATTAATTGAAACAGGATGCACCTGAGCTCAATTTTGAGTGTCATAGCAAAGGGTCTAAATACTGTAAATGTGATATTTCAGTTTTTTATTTTTAATAAATTTGCAAAAATTTCTAAAAACTTGTTTTAGCTTTGTCATTATGTTGGATTGTATGTACATTGATGAGAATAAAAATGTCTTTAATCAATTTTAGAATAAGACTGTTACGTAACAAAATGTGGAAAAAGGGGTCTGAATACTTTCTGAAGGCACTGTAGATTACTAGTCTCAAATATTCATACTAAGGCTAAGGTTCAGTCTTATCACATCACAACCTTTTCCCTAACTTTGACCACTGAGTTGAATTTTTACACCACATTGTATTACCTGGATTGAACTAAGCTATCAAATTTAAGGAAATACTACAAAATGTAACATGCCACATGATGTCAACTCTGGAAAGTCCTACATGATGTAAGTAAAGCTCAACCAATACTTGTAAACCATACAGTAATTATACAGAAATTATATAATGATTTTTAGGCCTGTTTCTCTTTTGCTGCCTGGCATAAATATGATTTAGTATCAGATGTAACCTGGCACCCAAACTTATGGCATGGAGTGGAACATTTCCAAGCAGATGTTGGAAAAATCACCATGTTTTGAAACAAGCCACCAAGCAAAGCCACAGCATTCTAGTGGGCCCTTTACAATCCCACTGGAGGAGCGTCCCAGTGACATAAGAGCTTGCAGAAGAGCTTCAAAGGGAAGATTAAATGTAAATTTCTGCCAGGGAGTCAGATCAAAAGGCTTGTTACATATCAAACCCAATGGTTGATGGGAACATGAACCCAATACACAGTATTTGCTCAACATGAACCCAATATACAGTATTTGCTCAACAGAAGAGGATATTGAAAAGGTACATTTCACTGAATGGTATACTTCAACAATTTCATAATGTAGTCATAAATTTGTGTGCACTGATTTGGTTGATTTTAAGGCAATAAATCAAATTCTAGAAAGACACACTGAAAAGAATTCTTAATTGGATAAACTTGAAATTTAACTTCATCCTACATTTTTGTTTATTCAAATGAACTGAAATATTTTTAATTGAATAAACCTAGAAAATATTGGTGTAACAAATTGAAGTAAATATTTTAGGTTTTAGGCGTGTGCATTACTGATTACCTAGCATCTGGTTGCTATAGCCAGTGGGAGAGGAAGTAGTAGACAAATTAAAATCAAGTGTTCCACTGCCTCCATTGGTTTATTTGCATTTCGGACAACAATGATAATAAAATACCAAATGCTATGTTGGTCAATAAACATTTTGTACAGCCATTGTACCAGTTTCATTCACTCAGTCACATGTATGGGCCTCTGCAAAGTTACCTGGGAAGGTAAACATTCCAGGAGGGAGGTAGACTTGTAGGATTCCAAGTGCCCTTACTGACAGAGAATATTTCATTATTATGAACAAATTACAGTAATTGACATATTTCATAAGAGTAGATCATTCTACATCACTTAGCACTGGGCTCACTGTTTGAAAATACTAAGAAAATCTGGACAGCTATAAGTATAACTTAAAAGTAATTTCAAGTATGTTTGATAACATCTAGATGGAAGGTTTCCACTTGTTTTTTGGATAGTTAAGGAAGAAGAAAAACATATCATTACTGAGAGTCTGTATAAAGGTAATGGGTGCCTCTGAGCCTTCATTTTTATTTTAGTTTTTAGAGCACGATTTTTTGCAGTACTTCCCATGTTTCAAAGCCATTCAACCTGCATTCATATGCAGCACATAGTATGTTTTATTGTGTCGTCTGGACTTCTTCATTCTGGTCCACAGCAGCCAGGAATTCGTTGCTGATAACCTTTTGATCCGAATTCAGCTAGGAATGTGATATTAAGCAGAGACAGATATTTGGTCCTTAAAAAGCACAGTAGAAATAGTTCTTCAAGTCAGATATACTTAAACAATCTGAGTAACAATACTTGAGACATGAAAATGGTGCTCTCAGAACGTACTTTAAATTTTAGGACACTATTCGCTTATTTCGCTACAAAATGGAAACGAAAAACGTATGCAATATATTACACAAATTTACCAGTTTATGTTATTCTTGAAGTAGGCGTATAGATATATATAAAACAAGTATTTCAAGTTAAATTTTATAATTGCACGTGATACGTAAATATTGAGATTGTGCCACTATTACAGCGCAATGCTGATTTGTAATTGTATTGTACATACGTGTTTAACTTACAAAACAAATATTTTTCATTACGGAGCTGCTGCATGCACGTTTAGGTACCTTAATCAGATTATTATCATAAACACACAAAAGAGGAGGCAATGTTTTTGCACTTCAGTAAAATGGTTTGAGCGCAAGATTATGCAACAATAATTTTAACAAATGTAACGAAAACTGATTGGCCTTCAGAACTAAAGTATTTAAAGTTCTATAATTTGTTTTGAATGTATCCAACGGGAGCTAACGCATGAACATCGCATCATGTAAGTATTATGGTTGGACCACAACATATTCTATATTTATTTGGATTTCCATTAAAAATGTATGAATTCTAAAACAATATTGTGTCTGAAATTACAGCATCACCTGACACAGATAACATAGCTACAATGGTAAAATATCACTTCATAACATAATCACCGACTGGGGGATGGGTCGTTAGTCCACTGGTTAGCCAAACGTCAAGTGTCACATTTCTGACACGTTCAATTCACGATACATTTAATTTTGATAAACGTAATAGAACACGAATATTGTACACATAATTTAAACAAAATAGTTTAGCATGATTTCCAATGTCTATAACTGAATTGCAAGTTTGCGTCTGTTCTAATGTTAGTACGAATATTTAATTAATTTCAAGTTTATATGAATTAGGTGCTTGGAAGTTGAATGTCATTTTCTTTTTAAGCAGCCTACTCTTAACGAAAATCAATAAACTATAATCCAACGAAGCCTACTAGTTTTAACAAATCAACATTCAGAACATAGAAATGCTGATACTTGCGTCATGCCTTTAGGTTTATTTTTGAACTTAAGCGAAAGGTGTGTAAGAGGGGGAATACGGGCGTATACCTGGTCAAACAGCCTCGTCATTGTTTATAAAAAAAAGGTTTGGTAATAGATTATTAATTTATTATGTTATTAAAATTATACAAAAAGGGAACATGCTGAAAATGCCGAGAAATGGTTGAATACTTAAAAATGCAGGGGAATTATGTTTTGAATTTAATTATAGTACATTTCTTACTCATATATTTGATAGAAATAAATAATAGGAATGCAAGTGAATGGATCAGTTTTCACCAAGTCGATCTGTGTGTTTTTCATTTGTATATTTAGAGTTGACAGTGTAAAAGCAAAGGGTACTGAATCAAACCAATAGCATAATCATCATCACTAACTCGTGTGCAATGTACTAACACCTGGCCAATAACAGAATTCGAAAACATGTACCCAGGGCCTTCTTGCTGTGAGGCGACAGTGCTGTAACTCCTGGGCAATAAAATGGGCCAAGGCCAAAATAGCAAAATATTAAGCTTAATGGTCTTAACACAAATCATTGGTCAGAAAATTAGCAAGAATTAATGCACTCCTGAGATCTCCTGTGCCCCCATTTGCTCATTTACTTTTGCTGCAGTGAACAGTTTGGGGAAAAGCTAGAAACAGAGAAATTCACTTATACAGTAGACAAATTAACATAATGTCAAATAAAAGAGTCATGTTTTGTATTTGGTTGCATATCATTTGCATGCCATGACTTCCTGATGTCTGTGACCTATCAACATCATCAGAGTCTCGATATCTTATTTTCAGGTTGTCCTACAAGCAATATAAAAACTCTTTGCATTTGAATGGATCTCTATGGGAATTGGGGGGTGGGACTAGATTCAGCTATAGAACACATTTGTTGGCTAAATGGCTTTAAGTCATCAAGGGTCCAAGGTATCAAATGAGCCTCAAATCACCGTGCTGCTGCCAGATATGCAGTAGATACTACAAGCATTGTTTCTCCTGATTAATTTTCCTGTTGAACTCAATGGAAAAAATATTCAGGAGAAACAATTCTTGAGTATATGACTCTGTGTGTGTGTGTGTGTGTGTGTGTGTGTGTGAGAGTGTGTGTGTGTGTGTCTGTGCATGCGCACGCGATGTTGAGATACATAAAGTTATACAAACATTTGTTTTATTTGAATGGATGCACTTTTATGTATCCAGTTCAAACTATATCAGAACTAAAATTGTAGTGAATGTGATACATCATCGATGTTTAGTCACATCGATCAAAAATAATACATGCATATAAGCCTATACTGGAAGAATACCTTAGATATATAAACACACAATGACAATTTACGTATAATAAACCGACGATTAACACATGTATAGGGGAGAGTCAGTATGTAACAGTTTTTGGATTTTGCTCCATTTGCTCAGAAAATATTTAGCCTAACACTATGAATTTTTTCTTCAAACAGCTTTGACATGTCAGTAGCCTTTAACCATCTCAGTTACATTTATAACTTAATTGAGTCGGATAGAATTTAAACCAAAGTACAAGCAATCATAATTTGTCGGTATAATTGTAACAGAGTGGCGGGATAATTGTAACAATAAACGGAAACACCCTATAAGGAATGTATGGAGGCCTTTTCTGCACATATTTTCGTTTCCCATGGAAAAGTCAGACCAGCCACATCCTCAGATTATGAAGCATGGGGCCTTTTTGTGAAAAAAGACTGTGGGCAAACATTGACACACAAGCAACTTCATAACTTTCCGTGAAGTGAGTCATAGTAATGTCCAAATCGATGAGGAAATTGTCTTTTCTTTGTTTCTTAACAACCAGCTTAGCGTTTTCAAAGCAAACAGCATATTATACAGACCAATCTGGTGTGTGCTTGTTATAAATACCGGTGAGGTGCTGTTTCTTTTCCATTAATCACTAGGAGCATCCAGAAGATGATACCATGTCAACGTAGCAAGCAAATTAGCAGGACACATTTAACAATTAGACACTGAACCAACTTAAAATGGTCAGGCACTTTGACGCGCACAATTAATTTTTTAAAACAAATATTAAACACTATTTAATATGCCTAAGGTTTCCCCACAATGACACTACATGTAGGCCTAAATGAAATGCCCGTGAATTTTACGGTAAAAGCCTATTAAAAAGGCAAAGACACAAAACTGCTAACAGCTGACCTGTAAATAATTGCGTTATTTAGGGTGAAACACCGCAATACATTCGTTAGATGTAGTCTGCTACCATGTTCTTAACATAATGTTCCCGTTATTTAGGCCAATAGGCCTATGATAAAGTTCTGACAAACCACACAGTAAAACGTCCTTTGTTAATTCAACTCTAACAGTGTGAATTAAACTCTTAAAAGATAACATTTGGTGTCACTCCGGAATGTGGGACCAGATGTTATCTGTTAAGAGTTAAATTAACACTCTTAGAGTTGGATTAAAACTGGAAATTGTACTGTGCAGTTGGCAGTAATTTACCGTAAGCTACATTTTACCTTTTTTTTACAGTGTTGGGTACTTCATGAGAATTACATCTCGTTGTTACAGCCCCACAGTTTCCTTAACATTAATTGCGCGCTGATTAAACTGGTTAAGAACCGTACACGTTGGATACAAGTTGTTGTTTTATGTCTTGGGGAAGTCTGGTGCCAGACCGCCATATAAAAACATTTTCCAATGTATTTCTTCAGTAAATAGTTGAACTCTGACCTTTTGCGAGATAAATACTGATAACATAGTCTGTAACAGTCTTGGCGTGCATCCGCGTTTGAGTTCGTAACTACACTAGGCATCGAGAACATCATCCGAAATGTAATATGACAAAGCAAGCAAACGGATCAAAAAGGAGAGAGAGAGAGAGAGACCTCCGGTTAACCCTAAGAGATTGAAGCTCATCCCGATTTCTGACGGCCTGAACCATGCCTCTTGTGGATTAATTTGCGGCTGAACTCTGTGTGAACCTGGGCTTGGGGAGAGTGCACTGGCAGTGCGAGGCTGATTCAGGCAGGCCCTGGGCAAACCTATCAGCCTGTGTAAATATTGAAGCAGTCCATCACAGGACCAGGGGATGAAATGGGGCTGTCAAGTCCGTGTAAACTTTTAAGAATAGGTGAGGGCACGGAAGAAAGCATGAAATGTTTGGCAAACCCGTTTCCACAGTGGAACCAAACCTGTTTTCACCTCCACGGTTCCAACTATTATATGAATTTAATCCAAGACACCAAATGTCTGGTCGAAGACAAAATTTAATTTACTACTTAGTCTAGCCGCGACTGCTGGTCGTGTATAGGATGAAGACGGGTGAGGAGGAAGTTGGATTATTTAAGGGTAAACTCGCCAGGTTAAACAACCTTCGACTTCTCCTTTCCTTCCATAAATCATCGCAAGTTCAGGGTGAGGCTAAAGTTCTAAGAATTTACATATTTTCTCTAACTATGAATTATGGAGAGGAGAGGGGTTAAATAAGGACGAAAGAAACATGCAATATTTATTGATTATTAATTAACTGCGAAGAACGTTTTTGTTTGTAAAACATAGTAGTGATGCTACTACTAGTACTACTAATAATAATTATAATTACAATAACAGAAGCATAAAAAGAAAATCTATATTGTGTTAAATGAAACAATAATAAGGTAATATTCACATGGTCTTTTAGCATCAAGCGTAACGCTAATAAACTAAAAACGTATATTATTATTATTATTATTATTATTATTATTATTATTATTATTATTATCATTATTGTACTCACTGTTGTGAGTACAGGATAATCATCATATAATACTACAATAATAGAACATGACATGTGCATAAAATACAGGTACATACAACAAACAATTTAGGTCTACATATTAATTCATTTTGGTTTAAATCGAAATCAATATTGTCCACAGATTTTTAGCAAATTAATATAAACTCTTATCCAACAAACACTCATAGAGATTTGGTATTGTGCACTAATAGTATATAATTATTGTTGAGTGGAATTAAATGAGACATTACGTAAATAAGGGAAGAGAGAATTAGGCCTAGGCCAAAACAGGCACATATGCGACACCGGGACTGTTGGCAGATCAAAGGGCATCACCCTGAGAGGACAAATGCTCGGACATGACTGGAATTGTCACCTACTGCCCAGAAGCAGATGGGACATCAAGAGTTCACACCTTCCGCGTGGATCCACAACACCGACTTTCGTAATAGTTACAATAAAATACATTTCATGCAAATCACGGGCAAGATTCCAAAACCGCTACTAACATGTTACTAACAACGACGATGAAGGTAGCTATAATAATAATAACAATAATAATAATAATAATAATAATAATAATAATAATAAGAAGAAGAAGAAGAAGACGAAGAAGACGAAGAAGAAGAACAACTGCATGCGTTATACTGATTAGCCTTTTTATTGAAAATGACCTGTATCATTTAAAATAAATAATAATTATACGAGTTTGTCTGGCGCGGGGAATTTGATTTAATAAATTTCATGACAAAATTTGTTGAAACAGGCTTACACATTCATACAGGTGTCACACAGAGGTCTAAAGGACATAGGACTTACACAAAGCCCAAGTCGCAAGAGTGAAGAGCCTCCTAAGCAATCATCACTTCAGTGATACTGCACACACAACTCCATGCAGTTGATGCTGAATACACACGAAATAATTTAATTAACTTTACGAAATAATTGAGTCGCAAAGCAGTTCAAAAATAGCAGTCACACATTAAATGTCTATATTGTGATTAAGAAATATAAACATATGTTCGTAGTGCATGCAGCCTATTTATATGCAAGAGTGCGCTATAGGTAAATTCACCTGATTAAAAAAAAAATCTTTTTTTTTGCTTGGGTAATTAAAGTACAAATTATGATGTTTTTGTAATAATTTACTCTCTGTCCTCCGATCCGAAATGTTGTTTATGATGCCCAACACATCTGTGTTATACCAGATTGCATGTGATCAACAGAGCAAGTCGATGGAAGTGAGATTCAGCGCCCAATATTATGTTTACGTGTTTAGAAATCCTGGAGGCATTCAAAGGTAAAAAGGTCAACTCTAGCCTTCCGGGGAGTACTGCAACCTTCCGCATGTCACTGAGCATACAGACAAGAACCACCACAGTTTCATAAGCAGTCCCAAGTTATCAGGGATGAAGAGCTTCTGATGACTTTATTCGTTAAACTAAAAGAAACCAAACTACAAATTTCCCAGGAACATGTTACCGACAACCAGTAAACTGTGAATAAAATGAAACCTATTCAGGCTAACCTCCTCCTCACCCCGCTCTCCTCTACCCCAAAAACCCCCGCACACCCTTTTAAGAACTCCAAATAACATCATCAACAACAACAGCAACAACAGCAACAACAGCAACAACAACAACAACAACAATAATAATAATATTTTTTGTATTGAATACTTGCACTAAAGGCTATTGTAAAAAAAGTAGCTTATATTAAAACCTCAAACCTAAAAATCTCGATTTAAATCGTAATACCACTAGGACATTAACATTGTTCATATTGTTCGTGGAATTAGATTGGTTAAGGAAATTCTGCACCAAGAGTGAGTGTAATGTTGGCGTTTATTTGAGCAATTACAGAAATTACAGGGGTACAATCTGTGCCGGGACACTGATCCATTAAAATTTAAATAACAAATGAAATACAGAAATGAACTAATAAAACTTAGTCAATCTGTGCTCATATATTGTAGATTATATATAGGATGAAAAGAACGTAAGTCTGAAATGGTGTAACAAATATGATACTTCACACAAAGCCCGTCGGTCCACAGTAATTTCTATTTTTCTAATGTTCCGCTGTTTGGTTAAGTCAGGTTGTTTTTACCTATCGATTTAAACAATTAACCTTTTCTCTGTGTCGTATTCTAACCCCACGTCAGTAATAATACAGTCACCTAGGTATACACAGTACAATGTGCAGTTAATTCAACTCTAACAGTGCCCATATGGTCCAAGGGACCATCTATGGAGTTGATTTAATATTAAACATTTTACTTTGCACACATTAAATAAAGTAAATACTTATAATGGCTGTCAATTTTACACTCTGACTGTAGCCTATGTATTCATGACTATAACGAATATTTTCAACCCGAATCGAATACATTAGAATAAAAGTATTACTTTTATTAACAGTGTTACATTGACAATTAAATCAATGATCCGACAAGACATATATTGCCTATTCGCATTAACGAAAGAGTTACATATATTCTGAAAAACATTTATCTGAACATTTGGTGACATAGCCTACCCTGTAACCGCATAGTGCAAAGACTAATGATCGCATTTATTGTCAACGCCACTGACGTCATAATTATTGATTGTCCTCCATATTCCCCAGCATGTTTTGAAGAAAATAGACAGATATTGAGCCTCCTAGTGACTCCCTGTAATATCAATTTGTAAACCTTGCATAATTAACATGTTAAATGTAAGGTGTGTCGAAGATAGAAACTTGTCTGTCCACTTTCAGCTCTGCAAAAATACAGGCGTATCCATAACTTGGGTATGACTATTTTTGAGGCACTGTCTTCCTTTTCTTGGAACATTGTATATTCCGTTTTGTCTTAATGATCCTCAGTACGGCAAAGGCCGTTTATTTTACCATCTATTTAGTTGTTTCTTCTATTCGCTTAACTGATCAATAGTTGGAAGTGAAATATACGCCCAAATTTAACTGTTGCTGTTTGGGCGTGTGTGCATAGAACTGTTTGAATGCTGATCACCTTTAATCATATAATTTATAACCACTAGTTGGTCCAGATTCTGAACTCATGTGGTTTCCGAACTGGGAGATGCCCCAGGAGATGAAGAAATAGAGTGGTCTGAATTGTCTCCGAGTTCTCTTGTTGAACACCGGTCCAGGGCCAACCCTTCTTTTTCCCGCTTCTTCTGTTTCATCCTGCGGTTCTGAAACCATATTTTCACCTGAGTTTCGTTAAGCTCTAGCGTGGCAGCGATTTCTACACGTCTGGCCCTGGACAGGTATTTGTTGAAGTGGAATTCCTTCTCGAGCTCGGTCAGCTGTTTGGTGGTGAAGTTAGTGCGGATTGTGTTTTGTTGACCGTGGATTCCATACTCTGCTACTTTAGCTGTAAAACAGAGTAAAAACACAACTCACATACGTAAAAAAACCTCATAACTCATAACCTTAAAAAAAACTATTAAAACATGTAAAACAAGATGTACATGTTGAGGGGTAGACCAATATTATGTGCTGTGAAAAGAAGCAAAATTATGTTGTTTGAAACTGCCTGTTCATTCATTTTGAACATTTGCTTAAATGCAAATATACTATCTACGTTTCGTTCGCTTATAGCATATAGTTCGTGTTTTGTTAATGGGAAGTAACTTAAAGGCTAATCTAATCATCATTAACTTACTGGAAATTTAAACATATACACAGCTTACTACCAGTAAAATTTAACTTACGCTTTGTAGGGAACTAAATGAAAAATTGTTATTGTGATAAATAACAAAAAGGGGAAACAGGCCTATGAGATGTATTAAAATGAGTAATAAAGCTCCAGGGTCCTATTCGGGCAAATAGGCTGCAATGTGAGCACGTCAATACCTGGGACAAGTAAAAGAAAACACATTTTCTAGGATGTAAAATCATGCATATTCGAATGTATTATGGTAGCATAGGGGAGAAGAAGGAAAATAACATTTAAAGCGCAGGCAAACCCTCGGCACTCTAAACCAGAGATAAGAACACAAGCCTGGGAATTTCCTGAAAAAAACCCAACATATGCTCTGAATGAGAAGCAGAGGGTAAAGCGAAAAATACCAGAAGCCATACAGAAAAAAAGTTTAGAACCTTAATGGCAGATGTTCGCTTCAACACATTAACTTTCGCTGCTCCGAGTTCCGTAACAAATTGCGCTGAATAAATACAGAAATAAATCGTGTTGGTTTTCGAAACGAAAATATCCAGTTGCTATTTCAGCTCTTAAGTCCCTCACACCGACCAACTAACCTGTTTTAGGTGGATTCCTCTTAACCTTCATCCAGTCAAAAGTTTTTCCCGGCGTGATTTGGTCAGGATAGCAATTCAGACCCTTCTCACCACCCTGGGAAGGGGAAATGCTGGCATAGGTACTATGCAAATATCCATGTTGCTCCTGGTCCCCACAGCCGTAGTGCTGGTACTGACTGGTGGGAACAACGCTAGACGTCCCGCAGTATCCAATGGCGAGGGAGCCGAGGCTGGGACCAACACTTGAGGTAGAAAAACCCGAAGAAGGAAAGTACATTCCGTCCTGCTCTTGGTTGATAAAATACTGATGGTTTCCATAGTCGGAGTTCGAGCCGGACTGTGACACATACGTTGTCCCTGTGCTGCTATACTGAAGGCCCAAGTTACCCTGGTGCGGTTGAGTTTGATGATGAGGGTAAGCACTGCTCTGGTGCTGATGTTGAGCCGAAGCGGCTGGAGCACTGGCTCCCACAAAAAACCGTCCATCAGAATTATAGCTGTCATTTGTTGTAACTGCACTTGGGAGAAAAGAAGTTCCAATTCCATGGTCCAAATGATGATATCCAGGCTTATGTGAGGTGTTCGCCCCGCGATTACAAGTTGTATACTCCAGGAAGGAGTTCATTTTGGTATTGTCCAGGAGCAAGTGATGGAGGGGTGCCAACCTGCGTTTCAGGCGATTGCTCTTGTCCTACAACCTCTAGCTGTAAAAAAAAAAAAAAACTTCCTTCCATGCGTTCTCTTGGGCTTCCCTAAGACACATATCGCCTCGGTGTAAAGTCATGTGACTCACAGTGAGCCAATGGTAAGGAACTCGCCGCAGTTTTTAGCACGCAGCGATAATCCATCAAACGCCTGACATTAGCATGATAAAGACACTTCAATCAAATCAAGCCCATCAATCTGATAACAACACGTATATGTCAAGACTTTTTTCAAATGATTTTCTGACCAAGAGAGAGAGAAAGAAAACGTTAAAATTATTCAATGATTTCTTCTCTCTCTGTATACTTCACTTTCTAAAACTAACTTTAAAGTGCAGACAGGAGAGAGGCCTATATTAGAGGATGGAGACAAAAAACAGTTTAAAGTTTTGATCTATCATTATGAAGTTCCTGTTCCTCCACCAACTGTAAGGGCCATTGCCAGGCCTCTTCCTTGTTTGGATTGGGTTGGTCTAATTGAATCAATAAACTGATCTATTACAGAAATGAAGTCAGACCGACAGCTCGCCTTCTGGTAAGCAGTCAAAAATTATTCCTATTATTAATAACCATATTTATTGTAATTTTTTTTAACTGTGTAAAAATCTCCAAGTAAGTAAGTAAGTAAGTAAGTAAATAAATAAATAAATAATATCCACAAGAATAGACTATTCCATGTCACAAGACAATGCAAGACAACTTGAACATTAAACATTGAAGAAAGCATTCCTCTTCTTGAAAAGGAGTCCATTCAGAGGAAGAACATACGTAACATGGTTTATTTATATGCTGATACACTAGGGTGCAAGCAATGTTTTTTTATATCATGCCTACAGTAATTTGTTAGCATAGTTGTCATGATATACTGCTGGCTTGCAACCCTGGGAACAGAGGTACTGCTAGGCCAAAGGTTTACATTGAAAGGCAAATATGTTGTGCTGGCTTATTTTAGCAACATATCCTCTTTTCCTTTTTTGCATTTTAATTATAATAAGGAATCTCTAGTGTTTCCTCACTTCTGTATTGACTCTGCCTGTACATACTTTCTGTTGTTTTATTCTATGTTGTATGCTGTTTGTGTTTATCTCATTTTTTATCATGCAAAGAACTTTGTATTTTTGTATATTTGTATGGAAAGAACTTTTGCAGTTGATTGCATGAAATGCTTTTTACAGAACGGTGTAGAAGGGGAGAGTAGGAACAAATGTAACGCAGGGCAGAACATGATCCTGACACAGCCAACCCCGGTCTCCCCTACTTGTATGCCAATGACAGAATATACAGTTGTATGCCCGAGATAGAGTGTTTTTAATAGACTCCATCATGACATCTTTTAAGCATCTGCATACAATGCAATGCACAAAATAGCCTACAATGACTCAATATAAAGACAAGACATACAAACATATAACTACACAATACAGAACAGATAGCTCAAGCAATCAACGGCCTTCTGTATTTATCTGCAGAAAATGAGAAACAGAAAAAGAACCACTGACAGGGGTCCCCGGGGATGTTTTTGTTGTAAATAAAATAATTCTAGTTAACAGCCTGTTGTCAGTAGGCTATTGATTAACCAATTGATTAGATTTGCTCAACTCAGACCTGATATTTGTAAACATACTTAACTCAACTTTAACTTAGGCTACGTGGTGACTTGTGATGTTGAATGATACAGCTGTGTGGATCGAAAAGACATTAGATGGGAACCATGTTCAGTAATACTTGATAGATTTTCACCGATATAGCCCGGCCATGAAAAACATATAGCTGTAATAAATTAAAAAAATTAATTTAAAAACTGTTTGCATCATATAACGTAGAAGAGTATTGAATTACTTTACTTTGTGTTAACTTTTAAAGCTATTAAAGACTGCTAGGTGTACCCCCCACCATGTTAGTTTTTACCCCACCCACAGAGTTAAACATGACATTTCACTCTTGGTACTTTATAGTGTTTGTATAAGCTACTTAAGTTTTTGAACTTCAAAAATAAACGTATAAGTACAGCCAACTTAATTTTTAGCCCTTTCATAGTCATTATTTTGAGTGTGATCTTCTTAACTATCAAGTCTATTTATAAGGCAAGACAACTTAATTTTTTAATCTCCGTAATCATTACTTGAATGGGATCTACTTTGTTTTTCTGATGTAGAATCATTTTAAAGTTACATTTACTCATATTTTTGAATTAGCAAAAAAAGTTTTGTTATTTTTGTGATGTTGAATTTTTCCTGATCCTGAAAAAAACTGGCCTCTTCCACACTCAGTGTGTGGATCAGCATGCACAAAGTGACCAGAATGAACCACACAGCAACATTGGAAGAGAGTAAATAAAACAACATAATTGTTTGTAGGGTGGAGGTGCCAAAGAAAATATGTTGAGATTATGTAGGAGCTTATTGTTAAGAAAATAATCCAAAACATTTTTTGTTTAGCAGTGGCACAAATGCAAATTATGTTCAGAACTAGACAACAGCTTGGATGGTCCTTTTCCTCTTTGGCCCGGAGGACACAACGTCTTTTTTGTCCAAAAACTATTTGAAATGTTGACTCATCGGACCACAAAAACATGCTTCCACTGTGCTACTGTCCATCTCAAATAAGACCAAGCCAAGAGAAGTCGGCAGCGCTTCTGGACAGTGTTGATGTATGGCTTCTGCTTTGCATAAAAAAGTCTTAACTTGCATCTGTAGACGTAGCAGCGAATGGTGTTGACTGACAAATATTTACCGAAGTATTCCCGAGCCCATGTCATGATATCCATTACAGATGCATGACGACTTTTAAGACAGTGACGTCTGAGAGATCGGAGATCACGCATATTCAGAAGTGGTTTTTGGCCTTGCCCTTTACGTACTGAGATTTGACCGGATTCCTTGAATCTTTTAATTATACTGTGCACTGTAGAAGGTGAAAAGCCCAAAATCCTACCGATTTGTCTTTTGGGAACGTTGTTCTCAAAGTGCTGAATTATTCGCTGACTCATCTGTTGTCAAATTGGTGAGGCTTGACCCATTCTTGCTCATGAAGGACTAGGCCTTTCTTGGAGGCTCCTTATATACTATAACACGATTGCCTCACCTGTTTAATATCACCTGTATCACATCATCGTGATATTTCAACTTCTCACATCGTTATTAGTCCTAAATTTCCCCTGTCCAAACTTTTTTGGAAAAAAAAAAAAAATTAAAAAAACTTTTTTTCAAGCAAAAATTTATAAACATATATCTTCAAAAAACAATTAAGTTAAATAGGTAAAACATGAAATACCTTGTCTTTATACTGTTTTTGTTTGAATACAATTCAAAGTACATTTACAAATTACTGATTTCAGTTTTCATTTGCATTTCATTTACTGTCCCATAATGTTATATAATGGGCTCCTCTATCTAATTGACTCACCCTAGCTGCATAATTATGGAGAGAGACTAGTCTCAATATTATTGACAAATTCATGATCCATAAATAAGACATAAACGTGTTTTACTATCCACCCAACAAATGTCTTTCAGCTTGTGTCTTGTAAATTGTCATTTAAATGAACGTGCACAGATTAGTACATGCATACTTATTTATGAATACACATTTTCCCTTTTGCACAAATACTTTACTTTGTATATGAAAACCAAAATACCTATGTTTCCAGTTTCCACATGTATTTTTTGCAATAAGAAATTCTCAAATGTAAAATTGACTGGCAAAGTGTCCAATCTGCATTTGCGGATCAAGAGACACATGTGCATTCAGTGTAAGTTTGTGAGTTTCCTTTAAAAATTTTTTTTTTATTTTGAGACTTTTCTCTCACAATTTGTGTGCTCTAATCCACACACAATTAGCCGATCCACACACAGCTACCAATTCACACGCAAAAAAATACCTGGCTGTCTTACTCTTCTTCTTCTGTGCTTCTGTGGGTGGTGCTCAACCCAGAAGCCACTCATTACATTGTGCTCTAAAATCATTACATATAGCTTAGAAAAACATATTTATGTTTTCTGAAAATGCATCATATTATCACGAAAAACATAAGTGGTGTAGTTTCTACCAAATTTACTGGAAATTGTTCTTTTTGACAGGAACTCTTTTCAGAAGCCTACATTGGTGGCACACATTTGTACAGATTTGACACATCAGTGAATAGGCAAGCCAAAAATAAATTCAAAAAAGCATAACGTCATTAAATAAAGTTGTTTTGGTAAAAAAAAGTATAAAAGCCTGGTTTGTCGTAATGATAAATTATGCTGACCGAACCCACAGTATGCATCTTTGACTTGTTTTAATGTTTTTTGGACAACAATGGATATTAGCTAGGCTACAGTATATCTGTTGTTTGCTAGATGGACAATAGGCCTACTTATTTGTTGGATAATTTGATTGTAGCCTAGAGTTCGGGCTTTTCAAAATCATACAACACCTTTACAGTGTTCCCACACATCCTTTTTTGTTTTTTGTTTGTTTGTCTTTTGTTTTGTTTTTTTGTTTTTTTGTTGATGGAGTTCATTGAAAATGAGAAAATAGCCAAAATGTTCTGGAAATCAATTAGCCATACAGGGAAATATGTTAGTGTACTAATATTATAGGCCAAAACCATAGGTACTATCATGCATAGGTGTGACCGTAATACATACACAGTGTATTTGTGCAAAAGGGAAGACAAGTATTCACAAATATGTATGCATTTGAACAAATCAGCGCATATTCATTTAAATTTACAAGCCACAAGTTGAGAGGTATTTGTTTGTGGATAGTGAAACATATTTATGACTTGTCTCTTATTCATGGATCATGATACACACATTTTTTAATAATATTGTAATAATCTCTGTAGATAATCACTTAATATTTGCTGATAAATGGGTTATGCAATTAAGCCGACACTACTGTAATACAGCATTAGTTTAATCTATTACTTATCGAATAGATAGCTACCATATTAGACCTACCAGATTCAGTAATTTAGTTGACCCTGCTATAGATAACTTCTAGCTTGTTAGCTGAATAACCATGGACTTACATGTTCCAGCAGGCTCATATTGGTTGACTATGTCTACTGATGTTGTCAAAGGATAAAGAGGATGATCCTGGACAGGGGTTAGAGAGAGAACAGCCCCAGCAAGAAGTTTGGCCAAGCCAAAGGGATGGAAAAGGTGGGAGAAAGAGCGGATTGGAGAAAAAAGGAGTCTGGGAGAGCGATAAGGTTGGTAGACACATTAGAAATGGCTAAATAACTACAGTTGACGATTACAAATCCATATAAAGTGGATAACACAATTATTTATGATGAAGGAGTGCTTTGCTCAGACTCAAAGAGTGTTTTAATGGGACGGAACACTTTTATTTGCCTCAAACTATGGGACGAGATATGCATTGAGACAAAAACATTTATTGGACATTACATCAGGTCCTTCATGACGTCACGCAGGACCTGGACCCAATAGCTCAGAGCCCGGTAATAAATTGAACTCCACCCATTTAATTCCCACATAGGAATAGATGGAAATGTTTAGACTGATATTAGTTGATATTGCAATGTATTTGATTTCTTGTACTGTTGCTGATGCTTAATACATACCATAATAGCCCCATGCAGTGTAGTCTGAAGCCAATCATACATTTACCTTTACAGTCACTTTAAAGTAGCATTCAAGAAGCTCATATATTACCTCATTATACTTCAAAAATAAATACTTGTTTTTGGTTGAAACTATTTTCTATGACACATGCAATTTGAACCTGTGAAACTTCTGCACTCAAGAAAATTGTGGCACATCTTCTGATATCAACATTACTATATACATCTTTGGGAGTACGGAATTTTTCTACCAAGGAAATAATGGCACAATATTTAATACCCTCCAGAATTCTTGACACACTCAATTAATATGAACAAAAAATGGATCACATTAATTTTATTGTTTACCAAATGACAAAATGATATCACATTGTGATACCATTGCTCAGAGAGAGAAAAAAAAACATTTTGTGTGTCACTACAATTAGCACCCCTAGATATAGTACTTTGCGCACACTCCCTATGCCAAGAGTATTCTCTTGTAATGTTCAATGAGGTGGGTAAACACACTGGCTGTGTCTGAATTGAATTGAACTATTGAGTACAGTTATTGTCTACCCTGAATGAGAAAGCTGTTAAGTAGGGGAAATTTTCATTAAATGTAGTGCACTTAAAATCCCAGGATGGTATACCTATCTCAGGATGTTATGCTTTTTGCAGGGTTTTGCTGAGAATGTTTTGGTGCGTAGTTTTCAGGAAGTAAACAACCATTTTGATCCCATACAGTAAATATGACATGCAGCTTCAGCTTCAGCTTCTCCGCTGACCTTTTCCTTCAATGACAGCAACATGTGAGCATGGCTGTGCAAGGGTGGAACGTCTTATACTTCCACAGTATGGTCGGAAAATATTTTGAGGGATAATCTTTGCATCCTGCCTATCGCATACTACACGCTACACACAGTATGCAGTATGCTTAGTAGACAGTAAATATTTTGAGGACACAGTAATTAGGAGGCTGATTTTGTCACAGCTACCAAGGTTCTGAGACCATTCCCCCATGCAGAATCTCTCCAGATCCATCAGAATCATTGGTCTTTGCTTGTGGACTCTACACAGGTTTTCAATGGGGTTTAAGACAGGGAATTGGGATGGCTATTGCTATTGGCTATGGCTATTGCTATTACAGAGAATGGTGTGATTAACCAAAAGCATCCAGTGAGCAGCAGGTCTGTGGCCAAAACACCTTGTTAATGAGAGAGGTCAGAGGAGAATGGGCAGCCTTCTTCATGCTAACAGAAAGGCCACAAAGGCTCAAATAACAGGTTTTTTTTTTACAACAGTGGTGTGCAGAAGGGCATTTGCGAATGCACAACACATTGAACATTGAAGCGGATGGGCTACTGCAGCAGTAGATCACACCAGAGTCCACTCTTGTGGAACAGGAGGATGAAGCCACAGTGGGAATGTGATCACCAAATCATTTGCCTGGTCTGGCGAATCTGAATTTCTGTTGTGACGTGCATGGTAGGGTCAAAATTTGGTATAAACAGCATAAATCCATGGATCCATCCAGCCTTGTGTCAATGGTGCAGGCTGGTGGTGGTGGTGTGGCGAATGCTTTATTGGCACACATTAGGCCACTTAATACAAAATGAGCATCATGTCAATGTCACATCATACCAAAGCTTTATTGCTGACCATGTGTATCCCTTTATGACAACAGGCTACCCTTTTTCAAAAAGATACTTCCAGCATGATATTGCACCATGTCACAAAGCACACATCATCTTAAGGTGGTGTTACAAACATGACACTGACTTCAGTTTATTCCAATGGCCTGTACCCAGATCTCAATTCAATAGAGCACCTTTAGGATGAGGTGGTATGGGAAGTTTGTGTGGCCCAAAAATCTGTGATGCTACTGAGCCAGCACAGACCAAAATCCCAAAGAAATGCTTCCATCACTTTGTTGAAACCATGTCACAAACAATTTGGGCTGTTCTGGAGGCAGAAGTGGGATCCTACCCCAGTTACTAGATGTAACCAAATGAAGTGGCCAGTGATTGTATCTGACAAGGCAAAAAAAAACAAAAAAAAACTCAATTATAGTTGTATATAATTATATAAATGGGCTACTCATGTGGACATGATTAAACTCCATCAAGCTCACTTTTAATTTTCACCTTTCAATTAATGTAACAGTAGACCTGAACAACGTATTTGCTGGCAGCAGAATCAATGTGCTCCATTATTTATAACAGTATTATGTAATATACATTCCATTAATATATAGCCTAATTCATAAATAATTTGCTATGGTTTTCTATTGATTTAACACACTTGTGCCAGCTCTCCCATGCACTGAAAGCAATTATTTATTTTCACTTTACATCTATTGTGCCATATCGATCGCTATTTGATTGACATACCATCTTTTAATATGAAAGTATGGATATATGTCTATCTATGAAGACACATTTTAAGAATCCTGAAGCCATAATCTAAGTCGGGGCTTTAAGAAATACTTACAATACACTGGATGAATTGCTGGAAAAAGTGCATTCCATTGTGAAAGTGTCTCTCATGATTTCTCATACACTAACTCTGGAAATCATGTGGCCTGAAAATCAATAGGCATACAGTGCCCTCTAGAATTTTTGGCACCCTTAGTAAAGATGAACACAAAAGGCTGTGAAAAAAAAATTGTCAGGTTGATCTTGCCCCCATAATATGAAAAAAATCTAAACTTAATTGAGCTAAAATTATTCAAAGAAAGAATATTTATTTAAATATTTTATTTTGAACAACATCTAACAGAAGCATACTGCCAATCATATTTCACTTTTTCACAGTCTTGAGGAACTCTGAAATCATCATCAATGACTTCCTGTTTCAGTGCTGAATAAAAATGAGGTGATACACATATCCCCTTTGTCATTCATCAACATGGGAAGGTGTTATTAAGAGGAAATGGCTATTATTGGTGGTATTCATAAGTCAGGGTAGGCTATAACTGTAAAGCATCTTCACTGAAGTTCATTTGAGGTCTATTTATAGCAGGTGCATAAGATGCAGATACTTTAGACCAATGCAGGCAACTTTCTTCTGTCAGTTATTTTTATAAATCAAGCATAAGCACAACTTGGGAAATGATTTTTAAATTATGTTTAAGTTTAATTCCAAGAACGTATTTATGAATGAAGCTCCAGGTTCTATGGTCTGATGAGACAAAAACAGAAATGTATGGTGGTTTCACATAAAAAGAGGGATGGCTAATGCAGAAAATAACATAATCCCTACTATGAAGCATGGTGATGGATATGTGATGTCCAGGGGCTGTTCTGCTTTAAAGGATCTGGAAACTTTGTTAAGACATATAGCATCATGCTCAGGAGGCTATAATTGCATCATGGTTGGATATTCCATTAGGACAATAATCCAAAGAATTCCTCTACAGAATGAGGCTTTTGAAATGGCTATCCCCTGTCCTAAACCCCACTGATAACCTGTGGTTTAGCTGAAGAGGATAGTCAGCAAGTGAAGACCAAGGATTCTGACAGATCAAAAGAGATTCTGCATGGAGGAATGGTCTCAGTTTCTTTGCTCTGTGTTCGCCCCTCTCATCAAACATTACAGAAGTGATGTTATTTTGAGCAAAGGGCGCACAATGCATTATATGCAGGAGTGTCAATATTTGTGACATAACTTTCTGAATAAAAATTACTTGGTGTTAAAGGTGTTTCCCCTCTGAGCATTTGATTCACACACACAAACACACACACACATATATATATATATATATATATATACAGTCATTGCCACAAACATTAAAGCAAGAAGGTTATTGGCAGTGAGAAATTTCAAAGAAGCTTAAGATTTCCAGGTGCAGTGTTCAGTACACACTCAGAAGATTCCAGCTGATGGGCAGTAATGTTAACAGGAGAAGATCAGGAAGATCAAGGATCAAGATGCAGAAGACAAATATCTTGTGTTGTCTAGCAAGAGAAACTGTTGTAAAACTGTACCACAATGACAGGAAGAACTCAATGCAACTAGAAAGAAACCTGTTCCTCTGACTACAGTGAAACGGCAACAACAATCTGCTGGTCTAAAAGGATAAGCCTTTGCTAGGTGCTGTTAACAATAAGAAAAGACACCAATGGGACAAGCACCATCGACACTGAACTAAAAAGATTGGGAAAAGGCAGAACATTTGTTTATTTAATTTGTTTAATTGTAATTAAAGCCAAAGGAGGCTATTTTGAGGAAAGATCATTTTAAAGTAAAACTCTGCAATAACACAAACACTCAAAAAGTGTTTGTGTTATTGTAGGTAGAACCTGAAAAAAATGTTTATACTTTAGTTTTTTTTTTTCAATAAATGCGTTTAAAAAAAAATGTATTAACTGAATTCTGCTCTACCTAAAGCTGTTCTTAAAACCCATAGGTGGCCTAATACTTTTGGCCTGTACTGTATGGGGGGCAGCACGGAGCAAGAGGGTCCTGGGTTCGAATCCAGCCTGGGCCTTTGTGTGTGGAGTTTGCATGTTCTCTGTGTCCAGATGGATTTACTCCAGATACTCCGTTTCCTCCCACAGTTCAAATAACTGCGGGTAGGCTAATCAAAAAAATTTTCCATAGGTATGAGAGTGTGAGTGAATGGTGAGTGAGTGGTGTGTGTGCTCTCTGATAGATTGGCGATCTGTCTGGGGTGTTTTCCTGCTTCTCTCCCAATGCATGCTGGGAGAGGCTCCATGTCTCCATGTCCCTGCCTAGGATAAGCGATGGATGGATGTATATGCATGGTTGCATGGCGGGCTCTGTTGCAGAGGATTTGTTATTTTGTTGTAATCAGAGAAAAGTGAACAATGTTAGCTGCAAGTATTGGGAATGTTAGAATGATATGCTTCTCACATTACCAAGGACAAGTATTGGAAACCACCATAGTATTTCCAGAAAATCCTGACTTTATAGATTCTGGGAATGTGTTCTCTTCTCCCATTGCACTGAGCAGCTAGATTGTTACCTAATACTCAAGAATCAGTTACAGTGCTCTCCAAAAGAGCGAGAACAGTGAATTTTTAAATATTTGCTACATACTTAAGGCATTTGAATTTGAAGCCAAAAAATGAATACGAGACAAAAGTACAGTCAATCAGCTATTATTTATTGGTATTTACATGCATATATGTTACACCATTTTACAGAATGGGCTGTATTTGTGTTGAGTCCCCGCATGTTTAGCTGTGCAAATGTATGTTATCGATTAACTTATAAAAGCAAATCAAAGCAATACAGTCAAACATTTGGTTGCATAGCCATCGCATGCAAATGCATCAAGTTTGTTATCCACCGACATCACTAATTGTCTGGTATCAGAAAGTGTAATTCATGCTCATGGATTTATATCTAGGGACTCACTTGACAAGTCCAAAACTTTCCATGTTTACTCATTGATGAATGCTTTGATTGCATAGGCAGAATGTTTGGGCTCAGTGTCTCTGTGCAGGATGAAGCGCCAGCCAATGAGGTTGGAGGAATTTCTTTGTATTTTGTCAAACAAAATCTATCTGTACATTTCTAAATTCATCCTGAAGCCATCTTCTATTATATCATCAATAAAGACAAGTGAGCCTGTTTCACAAGCAGTCATACATACCTCACACAACCTCCTCCATATTGCACAGTTGAGGGGAGGTGCTATTGATCAGGGGCCGCTCCTTCCTTTCACCACACTTTCAGCTTTCCAGTGTTTTGGTAGAGGTTTAATTTGGTCTCATCTGTCCATAAAACTTTGTTCCAGGAATCTTTTAGCTTGTCTCTGTGTTTTCTGGTGAATTCGAATCTGGCCTTTTGATTCTTGTTGTTGATGAGAGGTTTGCATATTGCAGTGTAGCCTATATAATTTTGCTCTTGAAGTCTTCTGCACATGGTGGCTTGTGATATTTTCACCCCTGACCTGGAGACTGCTGGTTATGTCACTGACCACTGTTAAGGCTTTTCTTCCTGGGTCTTAGAATTTGTCTGTTGTCATTTGCAGTTGTCTTTCTTGACTGACTTCTATGGTATTTATTTCTGTGTCTACCAGTGGTTTCTTTCTTTTTGAAGACCTTCAAAACTGCTGTGTTGTACCCAGTTTCTGTGCTATATTTCTTAATGATTTCTTCTGTCCCCTGTTAGACACTTAATATACCATTTGGCTGTTCTCAGCCATAGGAAGCTTCAAAGTATTCACCCAGCATAGCCTGGAGGTGAGACACAGCAGGAACTGGGGAGGGGGGTAGCCATCTGAGGTGTGAATGCGTATGTCTGAGCATGTGTGTGTGTCAGAGGGGATGTCCATTCCACTCCTCCCTCCATTCTTTCACTAGATAATATATGCAGCGTTTTTATAGTTAAGTCAGTTTGGGCAACTTGGCAAGAAGAAGTTAGTGACTGTTAGTTGGAAGTGGGCATCTGAGTCCTACACCTTGGCCTGCCATGCTACATTTCATCTCTGGTCTTTTGGAATACCCTGCTGTCTTGGTTTTTGAATTTCAGTCTGGGCACATCCTTGGATAACTTCATGACAAATGTGCTGTGCTTTGTTGTATTGTAATGAAAATCTTCATTTTAATCTGGTTGTGATTTGTACCTTTTGATAAAGGTTGATCCAATGGTTTGCTCTGCATATCAATGAATTTGGTGATTTATTTTATTCTTGATATCTTTGTTAACAATTTCAAAATTAAATCAAATAAATATATTTTACATGGATAAGTGTGGTGTTTTAACTGATGATGCACTTGAGTGCCGGATGTCCAACAAGGAAGGGTGTTAATGGTTAAAACCACTGCTTTTGGAAAATTAAACAGATTTCAAATAATCATCATCTTGCTGACACCCCTCAGCTCACAGGTTAGTTGCTTTTCAGTCATATATACTAGGGATGGTACTGAGTACAAATACCACATTTGGCAACAATCGGATAATGTGTTTCCCCTGATTGTTTTCTCCTCCTGAATTTGCCCAATATTATTCGGATTCGGATTTTTCCTATCTCTTGCGATTCGCTCAGAAGTCAGCACCAAGTTTCTCAATTAAATACACACACCTGCAGAGAGACAGCGAGTGAGAGTTTCCCTTAACACTAGGCCAGAGCGATGCCATTGCACTTTTGGGACTTTATAATTAAAATGACTCCAATGCTGTAAGTGCTATATCATCCTCCTTCCACGGCTTTTCTAAATATTTGGGCTTAAACTAACTGTGTTTTTATAATTTGAAAAAATTGACTCAGTCAAAAAATATAGGCAGTTCGAGCCATTTTCTTCACAACCGCCCCGAAATAGATAACAAGTGCTTTTACTCAGTTGCAAACATGTCGCCGTCTACTCCAGCATGCTGTTCAGCAACTGAATAACCAGCGCTTTGATACGAGTGATGAAGTGCCATCTAAACTTATTTAATCACAGAAATCACACGGAATTCATTCACTGCAATTATTTGATGAAGTTGATAAAGCCTTTAGGGTGGGGATGAATAATTGTGACGCTGTAGTTATAGAAATGATTGGCTTGGAACGGAAATAATGCCACAAACATATTTTCAGGTTTTCTTTGAAACTGAGACTTTGAATAAGATAAACATCTCTCCAAGGAGGAGGAAGGGAGAAGGGTGCTGACAGTAAGGTAATTCATAACCCATACCACTGTTCACTTATGCAGATTAAAACTAATTAATTTATGTGCTAAGAGATGAGGCCGAATTGTTAATTTGAATGCACTTGAGAAATCAAAAAACATGATTCTCACAGAGTAAAGTAAAGCAGAGTAAGAAGTGCTTTGGGCATCTTATTTATATGATTCTCACAGAGCATTGTGGCTCTTCAAGGTGAGTGTAGATGGTGTGAAGCATGTACAACAAGGCGTTATGAACTCCTACCATTCATCTTTATGGAAATTGTAAAGAATCCTGAAAGGCACTAACCTGTGTTCCTAAGATGGTTGAGGGCCACTCTCTCAAAGCATTTCATAATTTGTGAGGTCAGGGCTACAGGTCAAAAATCTTTCAATAGCTGGGCATCAGGTTGTTTGGGAACTGGCACTATTCAGGACTTCCAATTTGATAGAATCTACAGTGAGTACAGGAAATGCAATATTTTGGTCTTGACATTATTTTAGGTCCTGAGTCTTGACCCTAACAGGACCAATGGCTTTACTCAATTTCAGTCTCCTGAGGTGGTAGCGAACCTCACCTGTTGTGAGAGTAAATGGCAGACAGGAAAAGTAAACTTCCAAATGATGTTCTAAATTGATTTGATTGATTTTGGTAAGCCTAAGGTTTGCTCTATGTTTCTGACTATTTTTTTAAACTCATATTTCTCAGCCTCATAATGTCCCTCTTGACTTTCATTGGCACAAGTCTGGTCCTTATGCTGACAAAAGCCAATAACAGACTCAAAAGCCTAGAATAAAGACTAGGTACTGAAAGCTCTCTTATACCTGGACTAAGGAAGCAACTGAAGACACATGACTAATCAGAAACAAGTGCGAAACCATTTGTTGCAAACATTATGGTGCCTTGAAAGGGGGGGGGGGGGGACTATGTATAAAAAAGTGCTGTAATTTCTGCATGGTGAAACCAACAACAGCTTAGAATCTACATTACAGGCATTTAGCAGACGCTTTTATCCAGAGCGACTTGTACAACTTTTTACATAGCATTTTAAATTGTATCCATTTATACAGCTAGATATATAGTGAAACAATGCAGGTTAAGTACCTTGCTCAAGTGTACAACGGCAGTGTCCTATCCAGGAATCGAACCTTTGACCTTTCGGTTACAAGCCTAGTTCCTAACCCACTGTGCTACACTGCCGCCCTCACTTTAATCTACACTTTAACCACATATTAATGGTTTGATTACAAATCTAAAATTGCGGGGTCACATCAAGCAAAAAACATTACATGGAGGGCACTGTATATTGTCATGGCAGGTATGCCATCGACCGGGCATACCGCATAGACTTTTGCACATTCAGGGTTTCCTACACAAGTAACCTATCCCAGCATGCATTTGACAAGAGGCAGGAATACACAAAACTGTTTGCCAGGCCACTGCAGGGCACACACACCATTCACTCACACACACATACCTGTGGGTAATTTAGACTCTCCAAGACTAACCAGAATGTCTTTGGACTGGGAGGAAACTGGAGTACCCAGAGAAATTCAAACCAAAGACCGTCACGCTGTGAGGCAAAAGTGCAACCCACTGCACTACCGTGCCGCCCGATCACCAAAACAAAAGTCTGTGCGTTCCACATTATAGCTTCAACAGCTGGTGTAGATTAACCAGCTGCATTTCCCCCAGTGCATCTACAGGCTGTGGCAGTTCAAGCGTTCTGTCTGTACCTCAGGTTTGGCTACCTCTATGGGCTTGGCTTCTACTGAGAGTTTGGAGGTATCACCTAACTGTTCCATTCCTGTAATCGCATGGTGATTGGAGAGGTTAGGACAGCTGGCTGGCTCCCCCAGGTTCAAGAGACTAATGAATTCACCTGTAGGAGCTAGGGGTACAACAGCCAGTGGGAGACATACTGGGCTGCTGAGAGATGCACTCATTCCCTTTTCAGACTTATTCTGGTGGTGGTGGGGGGGGGGGGGGGTTATTAAAATAATATAAGATATTTAAACACAGATTATTCCTGTGTATAATATGAGTAGGGCCCTCCTTGCCTTTTGGATAACATAGACAGTCTGTCCAGTCCTCAACAGAGAAACGTCTTCGAAAAGGGCGGAGCAGCCATCGGGGTGACAATTTCTCTCTGTCATGGTGCTGGAAAATCTGCAGGAGGACCCGTTCACCTGGAAGCAGAGGGGTGGCTCAAGCTCTGCGACTAGCTCAGGCCTTGTACTGTTCCTTACTTGTTCTAGAATGCTGGTGTACCAACTGGTATGCATTCAGTAATGTCTGGTGGTGCTGTCCCACCCAACTTTCTATCATATGAGTTTATGTTATGAAAGTGCGATTGGTTTCAGCTGTGCAGGACCCGCAGACGTTCTCCTAGAGCAGGCTAAGTATCTGTTTTTTGCCAGTAGTGTAGCTGGATTAGACTGCTACCTGTACTTCTACCTGTTTTGTAGTTTGCCCAGCATTAGTTTTGGTGTTTGTGTAGTATTTTATTAGTCATTTGCTCTAACTGTATTAGGCAGGTATTGTGTGGAGCTAGTTAGTTTGGCTTGGCTTGTGGGTAATTGCTCAGTCATCAGCTGCTATTCATTTGGTAATTGGCAGCACCAGCGTCGCTCCCTCCCAGTTAGTGTTAGTGCATCTGTATCCTTCTGCCATCACCCTTCCTCTCACTACTCCTTGTCCTCACTGCTCTGCTATGTGTCTCAACCCCATCCCAACCTGTTTTCGCCCCTACAGAACGCGCTTCCGCAGGTGAGGCCCCCCACAACGACGGAACCTCTCCAACCTTCGCTATCCCTCACTGACCCCCTGTGACAACTTCACGGTTGCAGGAGGGCTATGGAACTGACAGTCTGCTACGCGGAAGGCTGACTTCATTTCGGCCTACGCGTCCCTCCTCTCTCTACATTTCCTTGCCCTCACCGAGACCTGGATCACACCAGGCAACACTGCAACCCCTGCAGCCCTCTCCTCCTCCTTCTCCTTCTATCACACCCCCCGCCCGTCTGGCCGTGGTGGGGGCACAGGTTTGCTGATGCCTCCCAGTCCACAGCCTTCCTGCCCCTACTCCACTTATTCGACCTCTCCCTGATGCACTCCCCACCAACACACAAGGCTGGCAACCTCCTAGACCTGGTCATCCTGAGGAATTGCTCCTCCTCCGATCCCACGGTGACCCCTCTGCACCAGTCTGACTACCACTTCATTTCCTTCTCCCTCCCTCTTGCTCCCCTCCCTCCCTCCCCTCCATCCACTCCTACTGTCATGGTCCGCCGTAACCTCCGCTCCCTCTCTCCCTCCTCTCTTGCTTCTAGGGTCACTGCTTCACTTCCCCCTCTTGAATCCTTCTCCAACCTTCCCACTGACTTTGCATCTTCCGCTCTGTCTTCCTCGCTCTCCTCAGCACTTAACTCTCTATGTCCTCTAGTCTCCAGGCTCATCCCCTCCCAGTCCGTGGATGTCTGACCCCCTCCGAACCAACCGGGCCAGCCTACATGCAGCGGAGAGGAAGTGGAGGAAATCCATGGCTCCACCTGACCTGTCTGCCTACTAGTATCTGCTAGCTGCATTTTCTACTGCTGTAACCTCTGCAAAAATTAATCATTATCAAACAAAAATTCATAAATCTGCCTCTAACCCTCATCAACTCTTCTCTATTTTCTCTTCTCTCCTCAGCACTCCTCCTCCCCCACCTCAGTCCTCCCTCGCTGCAGATGACTCTGCGGTTTTCTTCGATGAGAAGATTGCAGACATCCGCAGCTCCTTCACGTCCACCGCCACCCTTCCCCACTCCCCCCTCTCTGTTCCCTCCCCTTGTTTCTCCACTTTCTCTCCCCTCACTGACTCTGATGTTTCCCAGCTCCTACTCTCCCACCGCCCTACCACCTGTGCTCTTGACCCTATCCCTTCCTCTCTCCTCCAGACTATCACACCTGACATCCTCCCGTTTGTCACCTCCCTTGTGAACTCCTCCTTGTCTTCTGGATGTTTCCCCTCTTCCTTCAAGCTGCCCCGCATCACCCCACTGCTGAAGAAGCCACTCTGGATCCCTCTGTCATCCAGAACTACCGTCCTGTTTCTCTTCTCCCTTTTTTATCCAAAACAATTGAACAAGCTGCTTCTAACCAACTCTCCTCTTTTCTCTTGCAGAACAACCTCCTAGACCCCCACCAGTCCGGCTTCAGACTTCACCACTCGACAGAGACCGCACTCCTCTCGGTTAGTGAGTCACTTCACGCCGCACAAGCAGCCTCCCGTTCGTCCGTCCTGATCCTCCTAGACTTTTCTGCTGCCTTCGACACAGACGACCACCCCATCCTCCTGTCCTCCCTGGCACTATGGGGATCTGTGGCACAGCACTAGACTAGATCGAGTCCTACCTCTCCGGTCGCTCCTTCCAAGTTGCCTGGGCCGGTGCAGTATCGGCACCTCGCCCCCTTGCCACAGGAGTTCCCCAGGGCTCAGTCCTTGGTCCCCTCCTGTTCCCCCTGTACACCCATTTCTTGGTCCTGTAATCTCTGCCCATGGTTTGTCTTATCACTGTTATGCCGATGACACCCAACTCTTTCTCTCCTTCCCCTCCTCTGACACACAGGTCTCCGCTCGCATCTCTGCTTGCCTGAGGGACATCCAGAGCTGGGTGGATAACCACTATCTTAAGCTGAACCCAGGTAAGACACAGATGATCTTCATTCCTGCTCCATCCTCTAACCTCCTTGACTTTTCTATTTCCCTAGGGGACACCTTGGTGTCATCATCACCCACTGCCAAAAACCTCAGAGTGGTGATGGACAACAGACTGTCCCTCTCCCAGAACATTGCGGCGGTGAGTCGAACGTGCAGGTTCTTCCTGTACAACATCCGGAGAATCCGTCCCTTCCTCACCACCTACGCAACCCAGCTCCTGGTTCAAGCAATGGTCCTGTCCCGCCTGGAGTACTGCAACTCGCTGCTGACTGGTCTGCCAGCATCCGCCATCAGACCCCTGCAGCTCATCCAGAATGCTGCAGCTCGTCTGGTCTACAACCTCCCCAGACATTCCCATGTCACCCCCCTGCTCACTGACCTCCACTGGCTGCCTGTTATGGCTTGCATCAAATTTAAGACTTTGGTGCTTGCATACCAGGCGGCTAAGGGGTCAGCACCAGGATACATCCAGAGAAACATCAGACCCTACACACCAGCCAGACCTCTCCGTTCTGCCACCTCTGGACGCTTGGCATCTCCCCCTCTTCGTGTCTGTACTTCTCGTTTGCATCTGCTGTCTGTCCTGGCCCCTCGCTGGTGGAATGACCTTCCCGTGGCGGTCAGAACAGCAGAGAATCTGACAACCTTCAAGCACAGACTAAAGACTCATCTCTTCAGGCTGCACCTCTCCCCACCCCTCCCTAGCCTCTAGTTTAGCTCTACTCTATTTACCTCAATGTACCTAGTTAGGCTAATGCGATCTCGTTAGTTTTGTATTTGGCAGGATTGTTTTGTTTGATTCTGATTAGGCAAAGGTGATTTCAGTGCTAGTTTTGTACTTGGCAGGATTGTTTTGATTATTTGCTCAACAGGTTACCCTACAGGGTTGGAGTCCTGATCTATGTGGTCACTTCTGGCACTACGATCTTTACTTCACTCTAGTGTGTTTTTCTGCACCTCAGCACTTTGAACTGATGCACTTGTTGTACATCGCTCTGGATAAGAGTGTCTGCTAAATGCCTGTAATGTAATGTAATGTTGTTGGGGTCATCCCCAAGGCCAGATCCACTAGCAGTCATGCATGTCTTTCGAAGACCACAAAATGCAAAGTCAGACTGGGCAAACTGTGAACAGTATTATTACATGCATGCAAAAGAGTGGGTAATTTAGTTGACCATTAGGCTTGCAAGCTTTCCAGGAGGGACCCCAATAGGCACACTCCCTTACCTCATTACCCTGGGGATAGTATGGCATCATGGGGGTCTTGGCACAAATATAGCTAAGAACTGTTCAAATGGAGCAGATTCGAATGTCTCCCCTTAGTCAGAATTGATCCGTTCAGGGCAGCAAAAGGTCCGAATAAGGTCACTCAACAGAGCTTTAGTTATTGTAGTCACAGACTGGTCCCTTAATGGGCAATGCTATGGTATATTTACAAAGTCAGTCATAACTAATATGTAAGGATAAGGGTCTGCTGGGTGGCCTAACAAAGGTAGTCTGTCCCCCGGGACTTGGAATGGGTATGAGTGGTAATAGACAACAGGGGAGCTCTCACCTCAGGCCCCGCCTTACCACTTTGGCAGGTCGGTCAGTTGCTGCTCCATTCTTTGACATCCTGGTCCCATTCCAGGTTGGAAGAAGCACCATCATAATAGAGGTCTCCCTAGTTTGTTACACTGATACAGTGCATGTAGGCCTGAATCCTCCAGCTGCTATTCCATTCAGTCCATGACTAGGGCCTCTATCGCATCAATTTGACCACCATCACCCACTTTTACAGCTGCAAATTTTGCACCAATCTGCTCAATGGGTAATCTAGACAACATATCAGCACTCTGTTCTACCGCTCCCAACTGGGTTATGTGAAGTTGGAGCAGGGGATTGTTGTCTGTGAAGATGGTGACATCCATACCCCACAAATAATCTTAATGGCCCACTTCAATGCCAGCAGTTCCAATTTGAATGAACTATAATTCAGGTCATTCGATTTTGTCCCAGTGTTTTTTTTTCTCCCCTTACAGACAGAGATAATGACGCAACAGTCCTGTCGCAGAAATGTGGATCTGAAGATGCACCTGAGAGGCAACGCACACCATCGCTTGATAAAAGGTCTAATGGATGCCTGTAGTGAGGATGCTGGGACTGTCGCGGAGCAGTGATCTTACAAAGATGCCGCACTATATATTGATGATGTGCATCTTTTTAAGTTAGTCTGGGTCTTGGTTAGTCAGAGTCTGAGTCTGCGTCATAGCCTACAGCTCGGAGTTGCCTACTACAACGCCTACTACAACAGTCAACGTAGTCTGTTGTCTGCAATCTGCTCATCTTGACCACCATCATCACCATCTTTGCTAAAGCGCTCTTCTAAAATGTAAGTCGTTAGTAGTAGCCTCCATGAATCTTGCATGGATTGCATCTACCTGCCCAGTGACATCCTGCAACCTGTGTTACATTACATTACATTACAGGCATTTAGCAGACACTCTTATCCAGAGCGACTGACACAACATTTTTTTTTTTTTAACATAGCACTTTTACATTGTATCCATTTATACAGCTGGATATATACTGAAGCAATGCAGGTTAAGTACCTTGCTCAAGGGTACAACGGCAGTGTCCTTACCCGGGAATCGAACCTGCGACCTTTCGGTTACAAGCGCAGTTCCATACCCACTGTGCCACCCTCCGTCCCCGTGTTAAACCTGCACATATGCTTAGAAACTCCTTTAGCACAAATAGATCTAACTGCCTGTGTTGCTGTATAATAAACACCTTCTTGCATTTTATATATATATCACTTTGTGCTTAACTGGGTCTTATTTCAAGTTATGGTTAATACTGAGGTGGCTTCATGTTACATCCGATAGCGTACCCCTTGTTTTTATAAAACACTGGTGGGTTACAGGCCGTAACAGATTAGGGGCTCATCCGGGATTTGAACCCGGGACCTCTTACACCCTGTTACGTCCCAGTGTGTTATGAGTTATTATTATTTTAAAGGCTGTTGCTGTTTTGGGGTTTTTCGTTGGGAACTGCTGTGTTTGATTGTGTTCCCCTATACAGGTGGAGGTGAGCATGCATCCTATTGCCAGGTGACCTGACTTGGAGGATGCTGTAGGAAAGGACGCACCGATGACTGTTGCGGAGGAACCGACTTGGAGGATGCATGGAGATGGGGATGCCGCTGTCGTCGCATGGAGACCGGACCAGACGCGGCCGTACCTGGAGACGCCAGGGACCATTGCAGAGCAGCGCATAGGAGAATGATGCTGACCTATAAAACAGCTGGACGCCGTCATCGTATAGATAACCAACAATCCACCTGCCGCTGGAAGCCACGACCGGTTTCACTCTTTTCCGAAGATACCCTCTACCCTCTAAGAATCTCTAAGTTAGATTAGACGCACACTGTATCCGGCAGTTCAGAAGCTGGCAGCATGGGACGCTAAAACATCACGGGACCCCTGCCGTTGGACTTGGTGGAAAGGACTGGCCTCAGAGGGGACTCGGACCGCTGTATTGGCTGCCTGGTGAGGCTCTACAAAACGCGTGTCAATGACTATTTAATTAGAGACTGACACTGCTAGGTTAGGAAACCCTTCTCAGCTCTGTATTAATAAATAATCATTTTCTCTTTTTAAACCTCTGCACGCCGATTGCGTCTTGGTGTTGTGGTTGTGGTGGTTTAATGTTACGACCAATTCCGCCCTCTATGTTATTGCAATACTGCTGGGTTTTCAGGTCATAACACACCCGGAGCGAGAATCATACTCCTAGACAGATAATCATGCCCCTTAGAATCATACCCCAAGGTTACAAAGGGGTTGTTTGAGCAACCTGAAAGAAGTCCTTTGGACATACAGTGCATTCGGAAAGTATTCAGACCTCTTCACTTTTTCCACATTTTGTTACGTTACAGCCTTATTCTAAAATTGATTAAATTCATTTTTATTCTCATCAATCTACATACAATAGCCCATAATGACAAAGTGAACATGAGTTTTTAGAAAATTTTGCAAATTTATGAAAAATTGAAAACTGAAATATCACATTTATATAAGTATTCAGACCCTTTTCTAAGACACTCAAAATTGAGCTCAGGTGCATCCTGTTTCCATTGATCATGATTGAGATGTTTCTACAACTTGATTGGAGTCCTCCTGTGGTACATTCAATTGATTGGACATGATTTGGAAAGGCATACACCTGTCTATATAAGGTCCCACAGCTGACAGTACATGCCAGAGCAAAAACAAAGCCATGAAGTTGAAGGAATTGTCTGTAGACCTCCAAGACTGGACTGTGTTGAGGTACAGATGTGGTGATGGGTACAAAAAAATTACTGCAGCATTGAAGGTCCTGAAGAACACAGTGGCCTCCATCATTCTTAAATGGAAGACGTTTGGAAACACCAGGACTCTTCCTAGAGCTGGCTGCCCAGCCAAACTGAGCAATTGGAGGAGAAGAGCCTTACTCAGGGAGGTGACCAAGTACCCGATGGCCACTCTGACAGAGCTTCAGAGTTCCTCTGTGGAGATGGGAGAACCTTCCAGAAGGACACCCATCTCTGCAGCACTCCACCAATCAGGCCTTTATGGGAGAGTGGCCAGACAGAAGCCACTCCTCAGTAAAAGGCATCTGACAGCCTGCTTGGAGTTTGCCGAAAGGCACCTAAAGGACTCTCAGACCATGATAAACACGATTCTCTGGTCTGATGAAACCAAGATTGAACTCTTTGGGCACGATGCCAAGCATCACGTCTGGAGGAAACCAGGCACCGCTCATCACCTGACCAATACCATCCCTACCGTGAAGCATGGTGCTGGCAGCATCATGCTGTGGGGATGTTTTTCAGCGAGAGGAATTGGGAGACTAGTCTGGATCAAGGGAACAATGAATGGAGTACAGAGAGATCCTTGATGAAAACCTGCACCAGAGCACTCAGGACATCAGACTGGGCCGAAGGGTCACTTTCCAACAGGACAAGGACCCTAAGCATGCAGCCAAGACAACGCAGGAGTGGCTTCAGGACAAGTCTGTGAATGTCTTTCAGTGGCCCAGCCAGATCCTGGACTTGAGCCTGATCAAACATCTCCGGAGAGACCTGAAAATAGCTGTGCAGCAAAGCTCGCCATCCGATCTGACAGAGCCTGAGAGGATTTCCAGAAAAGAATGGGAGAAATACCCCAAATACAGGTGTTCCAAGCTTGTAGAATCATACCTAAGAAGACTTGAGGCTGAAATCGCTACCTCAACAAGGTGCCTCAACAAAGTACTGAGTGAAGTGTCTGAATACTTATGTAAATGTGATATTTCAGTTTTTTATTTTTTATAAATTTACAAACATTTATAAAAACCTGTTTTCGCTTTGTAATTATGGGGTATTGTGTGTAGATGATGAGAATAAAAATGAATTTAATCCATTTTATAATAAGGCTGTAACATAACAAATTGTGGAAAAAGTTAAGGGGTCTGAATTCTTTCCGAAGGCACTGTAGCATGCATGATAACACAAGCAGGAAATACATCAGGGTATTTCTGCATAAGTTTGTCAGGGCATTTGCCAAGAGGAACAGGCGTCACCTCCGGGCTAGCCAAAATTCTGCCCCCAGCTAAGTTGTTCCCCAAAATGAAGGACATACCTTCCACTGGAAGATTGGGGCACATGCCCATGCCCAACACTATCACAAGGTCAGACTTGAACAGAATAGCATGCAGGGGCACATTAATATAGCCCATTTCAAATCCCTGTACACGGACAAGGGATTTCTGCCGGACAAGCTGAGTCTTTCGGGGGTTTTCTCCAGGGAGTGACGTCACTATGACGTGGTGGGGATTTCTCCTTAACCACGTTACTATGAGTCAGAGTATACTCGTCAGCTAACACCACTGCTTGTACGAGTTACTTTATGTTCATTCAAATAGGTGGTAACATACTCAGGTTTTTAAGCTCCTCCATGATGATTAAATCACTGAGTTGCTCAAACAATTTAACCCCTTGGGCAGCACACCAGCAGTCAAACATATACTCCTTCTCAGGGACAAACTGCAGAAAAAACTTATCTGATGATAAGCCTGCAGTACTAATTCATATGCCCTTAGCACTGCAGTTTTCACCACATCAAAATCGAGGCTCTGGCCTAAGGACAGTGACGAATAAGCATCCTGGGCTTTACCCACTAGCATGCACTGCAGCAACAGCAGCCACCCGTCCCTAAACCACTTTAGCGTGATGGTGACCCATTCAAACTTTGAAAATATTTTTCCACCTCTGCCTCATGGAAAAGGGGAACCAAGTGAGTGTTCTCTACCAATCTGGTACAACCCGTAACTCACCTGGTTATAGTGTGAGGGGGCAGTGTGGTTGCGGTGCCGGCTGCACGCGGAGAGATGGGGAAGTGGTTTCACCGGCTGGGAGTCACAGCTGTGGGCAGTTACATGATTAGTTCTAACCTTTATTTGTGCTGCCTGCACTAAGTCCAGGGGAAACAACATAGCACACAGTCACGGACAGCAACACAACAGCAACAGCAACCACAACGACAACCACCACAACTACGACAACGAAAAAGACGACAGTGATTGTATTGTGGTCCATGTACCTAATAAACCTGTGTGCCGCGTACCACTCCGTGCCTGTGTGGTTCTGTGGGACTTGTTACAATGGTGGCCCATATGGGAGGCATTAACAGGAAGGAGGCAGTAGCGGATTTTGATGTAAGGACATTTGGGAATGAGAGTGATGGAATCTCCACTAGACTTGCAGGCCAGACAGATGGCAGCCTTGTTGGAGCTAGCTCAAGGGTTAGCGGAAGACCAGGCTCTCCTGTGGAGTTTGCTGCAACCAGACCCAGCAGGTCAACAGCTCTTGATTGCTTCGTCGGGCAGGTGCGCGAGGCTACAGATGCCTCGCATGGGGGAATCGGAGGACATGGAGGCATACCTGGCTACGTTTGAGAGCGCCCACGGTTTCCTGTGGATGGGCAGCAGTAGAGTGGGCTGTGCGCTTGCTTCCTCTTCTTGCCGTCTGCCCTGGCGCAGCAACTCCGGGACACCATGAACCAGTGGCTCTGGCACGTGGAGCGTTCAGCAACAAAGGTAGTCGAGCAGATGACACTCAAGCAATTCTTGCTAAGCCTGCCTACTGTTGCCGCTGACTGGATGCGCTGTCATCATCCATCTCGCTGTAAGCTGCTGTAGCCCTAGTGGAGAATCCTTTAAGTGCCTACCAACTTCGATTTCCCTATACTACCCCATCTGCTGCCCCTGCCCCTGCCCTAGTCTCTTGAGACTAGTTTCCACGCTGAGGAGAAGACCAACTGCCGGACCCTCATCGGCAGTGGGAGTACTTTCCACCGCTACTCCTTCTGACCCATTGCCCACTGTAATCCATTCTGTCCTGTTCCTACAGACTCCACGGTCTCGGTGGCTGGGGTGCCAGACTCCCAGTAGCCTCCTCAGATGTCTGGGCAGGAGTGCTAGTGATGTGGGCAATCCGGCCACATCCGCTGGGACTGCCCAATGATGGAGGTCAGACAAGTGGTTTAGATCGCAGGCTCCCCAGCACCATCGCCTGGTCAGGAGAGGATCCAAGGGGTTACACACTAGGGCTGCGTTTCCCAGAGTCTCCTTAGCGCTACGTGCGTCGTAAGGTATACCTTAAGCTCTTCCTTTAGGTCTCGAGCTGTTTCCCAGCGTCTCCTTAGCTAAGGTATACCTTAATTAAGGTATACCTTTAAAAGGGTGGTCTGAGGCACTCGTAAGCTGTCCCTTAGCGCTGCGCTCTGGTAATCCTGTCACAGTTTTGCCTTATTATGCCAACATTTTGCTTTTCAAATCGACAGTTGTACTACAGTGTGCATCTAGTAGCACATCGGCATGCGAAAATGAGTTTAATATTAACTTTACGAAAAGTAATTATCCAATCAACGTGTCTGTGCATAGCATGTCGTGAGAATGTTGTCGTTTTACCTGTCTATCCCCATCATGATGGTAATTAAGTATAGGGCCTATCCATGATAGCTACTAATACAATTTGTGAAAAGAAAAAAAAAGTTTTTTAAATTTATATGTAGTGGTGCTAACTTAGGATATGGCTTTTCTGACTGCATACCCTGTAGAAATTAGTTCGTTTGTGTGTGAGTCAATGATCACACTGACTTGGAACAAACCGCCGGTTTATTAAGAATATAAAACCTGTGTGTGCAAAAACAACGTTGAGTGAGTGTACTTGCATGGCCGAACTAGAGCACGTTGATTGGCCTAGCCATAAACACACATACAGGTACAGTGGCTCATAATGGACAAACATAGCCAAATGATCTACATCCCCTTCCTTTAGCTCACACCTCCTATATAAAACAAAATAGCACTGGGTAAATATCAACATTACGGAACATTTTTCTTACCATGTTGTTTTACGATTTTCGGTAAACAACCCAATAATGATATTCTTGGTTAAACTTAAGATTATCCAACAGCAAATTAAGGTGGATCAACAAATCACTTTAACAGGTAGACCTATTCATAAGGCACCCGGTATAGAATTCATCATGATCAATTTCCACAGACGCGCTTTTGCCTTTCATCTACGATCATTTTTGCATTGCAGAGAAAAGTTCGCGGGAATCAGTGCAGTGCAGTGATATGCTGCTACAGTTGCCTATATATTGTGTGACAAAAACAAATTAACATTAGACCTTTGTTTCAATAAGAACAAAATAATTCACCCATATGTAGCCTATATCCTTTTCCCTGGGCTTCCACGAAGTCCCAGACTATGGCTTATATGTCCCGATTGATGCTTTTTATTTTATCCTTTGTAGCCTATATGTACGTATTTATTGAAACTATCACAAAGTCTCGTCTTAACGGACTCTTAAAGAGATTAGCAGATGATCTCTAGTATGCATAGCTTCCTCTTCTGCAATATTAGATAGATGTAAAATGATTATGACAACACTTGTTATATTAAAACGTCATTCACAAGCCTTTACAAGTGAGATAATCGATTCGTTTGGCATCGATTGATAAACTTTTCAGCACCACAGTGAAGGCCAGCTTCAACTTCGATGTACCTTTGAGGTGTCCCTTAACAGTTGCCTTAAGGTATAGTCCGGAAAACACTCGTAAAAAAGCGGTTTCCCTTTGAAAGGTATACCTTAAGAACCTTCGTAAAACGTTAAGGTACATCGAAACTCATAAACGCAGCCCAGGCCTTTTTTGATTCTGGGTGCAGACAAACCATGATGCACCAAAGCCTGGTTCGACCTGAGGCATTAGTGGAAGCATCATGAGTTTCGATAAGGTATGTACATGGGGATATTCACGATTACCATACAGCACAGTGGAGAAAGAGTGTCTGGCTATCAAGTGGGCAGTCAGCGCTCTCTGATATTACCTCCTCTTTCACCCTCTGCTTGGACCACGCTCCCTTTCAGTGGCTCCACCACATGAAAGATGCAAATATGCGGATCACTCCTTGGTATCCGGAATTACAACCCTATAAATTTAAGGTGCTACATAGGCCGGGGGTGCAGATGGTGGTGGCAGACTTCTTCTCCCGGTTGGGGGGGAGTCTGTTATCGACCAGATGGCTCCCCGGCCTAAGTTGGGTGGTGGGGGTATGTGAGGGGGCAGCGTGGTTGTGGTGCCGGCTGCAGGCGGAGAGATTAGGGAATGATTTAGCTGGCCGGCAGTCATAGCTGTAGGCAGTTACATGATTACTTCTAACCTTTATCTGTGCTCCCTGCAGTGAGAACAGTAGGAATGACATATGCACACAGTCACGGACAGCAACACAACAGCAACCACAACGACAACAACCACAACGACGATGACAAAAGCAACAACGACAGTGACAGTATTGTGGTCCATGTATTTAATTAACCCATGTGCAGTGTACTGCTCCATGCCTCTGTGGTTCTGTGGGACTTGTTACGGGGACGTAGCAATTTAGCTGGGTGCAAATGTCAACTTGCATGAGTGATAACTCTCTCCTGATCTTCCTGTACTTGGGCCAGTACCACCTAAGCCATCTAACCTGGCATCTGTGTATAGTTGGAAGAGTGTATAGGTGGAAGCGTTGTGTAAAATCAGCATAAGCCCAGAAGGGATGCACTAAGCAAGGTATCTTTCAGATGCTAAAAGACCATTAGCAGCTTGCAGATCAGCTATGGAGATTCATCAGGACTCTGCACCTCATTGTCTTGGACATCCCATCGGTGGTCCTTGGTGCAGTGTGGATACATTATGAGAGTTCTGGGCATTAGATGGAGTCATCTGTGGTTGGGGAGGCTGTGCCAATATCACCTGCTGGGTTCCTTGCAAGACAGATGACAGTTGACTACATACCTCTTCAAGTAGTTGTGTGTTCAAGGCTTTAATCTGTTCACTGAGGTCCTGGTGCAGTGCTGCTTGTAGGGTCTCCTTTAGCTGTTACATATCAGTGTTGGAGTGGCTCTCTGTTTGGGTCAGAGGGGTCACTAAAGGTAGAGTAGTGTGCACTCGCTGACAAATTACTTTTCCACAGGCCTCCGCAGAAGCACTGGTCCTAGAGTGGGAAATGGAGAGAAGGTTCTCTTCTCTCCATTTCCCACTCTAGGACCAGTGCTTTTGCGGAGGTCTGTTGAAAAGTATTTTGAGGTTGCCTACAGAGGCTGATTTTGAAGCTCTTGACATATAGGTCTCACTCATAGGTTCATGATAAACTAATCTAGAAGCAAGCCATCTTCTTCCTCTCCACCATCAGGGTCCTTCTCATGCCAGCTGGAATGAACCTCATGCAAGGATGAAGGTGCCCACTACCTCCTCTGTCTCTTGGTGACATTTTAAATAACTTAGCATGTAACTAGGCCCTCCACAAAGCTAGGTTTTTAATATCTGTTTACTATCATTGAATTCTTCATCTTTCAGTAGGAATATTTCCCATTTAGCATCCCTGTCTAACGTTTTTACAAAATCTATTTTTTGCATTTAACTGAGTCTTTGTGATCTCAATATAACTTCTTCCTGAGCTCGTCAATCCCCAAATTGTTGCCTCTTGCCATCACATTTTGGTACCCAAGGAGCTACAAACCATGGTAAAATCAGTTGTGATACTGTTGGGCTAGCTACAGTCTGTCCCTAGGGCACTCAGGTTGTGTGTTTATCATGGGATCCTCCTGAATTACAGCATGATTTCTTCCAAAGCATCTGTCTCACTGGTTATATTCATGCATAGTTATTATAAAGGTAATTTTTAGTTGTATCTCATAGTTATATATACTGTATATATAAATGTACATATATTTTATAATTTATTATTGTTAAAATAGTCATTTATATTTTGAATTGGTTCAAAAAATAAAAGATTTATTTAACTGTTTCAGTTATCAGAGCATATTTCTGCCAGGTACTCTGCTAATATTTTTATACATTATAAAGCAAAACTATGTCCTGTTGGCTCTATGATGTGGTTACTCCATACAACCTATTATTGCAATGTAAGAAGATATACTTGAGCTTTGGTTTTTGGAGCTATAGGGGTGAGTTGGGAAATATCTAACAGTTTTTGTATTTGGTGCAGTTCTGAAAATATTACTGGAGAGAGATTAATCATTTTTAATACAAACAATCTACATCTCTTGGCTATGATTACAAACCGCAATCAAATTTCTGGGACATACCATTCACTAGCGATCTGACCGAAAGTACAGAGAGTGAAATGTTACATTTAAACCTCGAGGTTGGGGTAAAAACTAACGTGGGGCGGGGTACACCTAACAGTCTTGATAGCTTTAAAAGTTAATAGAAAGTAAGCAATTCAATACAATTTCATGTCAATGTCAATTTCACAGACAGTCTTTAATTTATTTTTTGATTACATTTCTATGTTTTTGTGGCCTACCTATATTGGTGAAAAGCTATCACAAGACTGTACATTATTCTCCGGTTCTCGTCTAATGTTCCAAATAGCTGTATCAGTCGATGTCACGTCACCACGTAGGTTAAAGTTAAAGTTGAGTTAAATATATTTACAATGATCCAGTCTGAGTTGAATAAATTCTATCAATTTGTTAATTAATAGTTTGCTGATGACAGGCTGACAACCCCGAAGGGGGGGTGTCTGCATTTTTACCTGGCTAGCAATCCTAGCCCAGCTAGCATGCTATATCAAAACTTATACAATCTGTTAGCCATTAAAAGAATGTTCAAAATTACATACATTTGGATTCCTCAACATACACACACAATAGAGTAGCCAAAAAACACTTCCAATAAAAAAAATGCACTTATACATATAGCCAAAACAGACTTTTGGCAACATCTCCGGAAATATTTATGGAACTCTCCCGCCATTCATTGGAGACAAGGGTATGGTAATTCTAAGTGTTTAACCTGAAATACATTGTTCAAGCTTGATGCATCTACCTAAAAAGTCTGTGTTACATTTCACCCCGTGTTAGATTATGCCCTACTCTCCCCTACTTTTTGGTAAGCAGGCCTAAACTTGGTTATTTAAACTTGTTTGACGGTCTTAGTGAAACACATGCACAAAGGTTGATTGAAAAGATTTATCTGGAAAAAATCTTCCATCCTTCCAATCAACAAACAAGTTAGAGCTGTGTCCTTCCAACAAAAATTGTGACCAAAAGTGTCAATGACTTACATTAGAACCCCTTGCCTTGAAAAGTGACTAACATTTAAACCAAAAACTTTCCAACCACACCTTTGCTGCCTTGTAGATTTCTTTCTCATGTGCATCTAAAATTACTAAAGGAGATATTTCTGTTGGGATTAGATTTAAGATCATTCAAATGCATAAGGAAAGTGAAGCTCGAAGGAAAATAAGTGAAAAATAGGAGTTTCCAGGAGTTCAAAAGATTGTTTTTAAATACTGAGAAAATGTGACTCCAAGCAATCATGCCAGATCTGGTAGACCACTGAAACTTACCATTACAAAGACAGTACTTAAATATTTCATCTTTGATAGATACAAAAACATCAAGCTCCACTCTTGCTTCACATCTGAAGAAATGGACAGGTGCTTCTGTCAATCCTTCTACTGTGAGAAAACAACTATGGGTCTGAAAGGATGTGTAACTGTCAAAAAGGCCACTATTGTAAATACATACCAGAGAACAATATTTGCACTTGTTCACCCAAACTAGACCCCTGGGATTTTAGGGATGGATTAGTTTAAATTTTAGATTTTCAGAATGAAAAGAAGGAAGTATATATGCCACCAAAGCAATGAAAGACTCTTGGAACCATGTCTACAGCCATTAATCAAGCATGGTGAAGGATCAGTCCAAGTTTGGGATTGTATAATAACATCTAGGTTTGGTGATTTGGTTTCGATTGAAGACATCATGAATGCTGATAAAACAAACAAATCTTAACGTATCATGCAGTACAATCTGGTCAACATTTAATTGGGTGCAAATTAATTCTGCAGCAAGATAATGACCACAAGCACATTGTTAAGAATCAAGCTGCTGGTATTCTCAGAACAATGGACTGCCCACCCCAGAGTCCAAATGTTAACATCATTGAATGTGTTTGGGATTACTTGGATCAAGAGAAGCAGAACTTGCAACTAACTTCAGATTTCTTTGAAAAAGGCAAAGCAAATTTCCCAAAAAGAATACAATCTGTAATAAAGCCAAAGAGTGGACACATTAAATACTGAAAGATTTGATATTATACATAATTGTGGAGGTTTTGTGTAATTTTGTTTTAAATATATGTTTGCTGCATTATTTTCGGACACTGACAAATGCCCATATATATGCCCAGATGTGCACATATCTCAACAAGCGCGAATCAGCAATACACCAGCAGACCGTACACGCGCATGCATCCATGTGTGCATGCATCCAAGCACACACCCTCACACAAACATGTGACCTCTTCTTTGGCTCATGACCAACCTTTCCAGAAAATCTTGTGCAAATCTGTGAATCCATTTTGGAGTTATGTGCCTTTTTGTGATAGGCCACACCCCCTCTTGGTCAATCGGCCTTGAAAGTTACTCAGCTCTACCTTCGGTCATGACCAACATCCATGCCATATTTCAGCCTCCTGGGGGCAGAAACTGTGGCCGCTACGGGGTGGGAAACTTTTTGTGGACCAACCGACCAACTAACCGACCGACCGACCGACAAACAGAACTATAGAGCTGCGGTCGCAGCTAAAAACAATGTCCAGTTGCAAACAAAAGTTGTGAACCCTTTGGAATGACCTGGATTTCTGCTTTAATTATTCATTAAATGTGGTCTGATGTTCATCTTCATCCTTTTTCCAACCTGAACAGTGAATGTTCAGACAATGTGTTCAATAAAGACATGAAAACTGCAATTGTTTGATTGTTATTAGTTTAAGCAGAATGTGTTTTTCTATTATTTTAACTTAAATGAAGTTCAGACCACGTTTCATGAGTAATTAATGCAGAAATCCAGGTAATTCCAAAGTATTCAAAAACTTTCACTTGCAACTTGTGCAGAAATAACCAACACAGGCAGAGCCACAAAAAAGTTGTCTTCTGGCTGTCGATACAGTGGTTTTTTTATACAGCTGTTCTAGTTAGTGTTATGCCATCGATGTCAGGAAAGAATCTGTTACTGCATTTTATATAAATGTATAATACGGGGAGCATACTATGAGACCATTTTGACCTAAAACCCAACTGAATTTTTAAATTAGTTAGGTAGCATAAGTGACAACGAACCTAGCATAAAGCTAGTGTTAACGTTAACATAGTTTGCATTCTAACCCAGTTGAGAGGGACGAGAAAGACACTATGCCTACACTGTGTGACCAAACCATTTTAAAAACCATTTTGATTGAGTTATAGTTTCATGCAATTTTCTTTTAAAAATGTAATAACAAAAATAACCAAAATTGGCACTAATTGTATGGTGTAAAAACAAGAAGGAACAATTTCTTTCCTGGTAGAATCATTGTTTTCAGAGATTTAAAGACCAGAGGTTTTTGATTAAAAATTAAAATAAAACTATCAACCAGAGTTTTTCTTGACAGCTGTAGCTAAAACAATATGCCTAAAGGGCCATTGAAAAATATTTCAATTTCATTTGATTAAGTTGTATAAAAAAAGATAATACTAACTAATATATATTCATTTCTGGTAACCGTTGTATCAGCGAATAAAACACTCCGCCTGTCCTGTTATTGGTAAATAATATAATTCAAGGATGGTGATGCAGCCCAGGAGAATAATGGCACACATTATTTTCCAATAACGAGACAGACCATCATAGTTTATTCCATATAGAGACCCAACACTGTCATTCACCCAGGAGGCAACAGATTGGCGCAATCCTCGAGTAGATACTGTTCCAGCAAGGAAATGCCAGGACTTTACTTTTGAAATAAAAGTCTCACAGATCAATGGAGACAAAAGGAAAACCTTAGCTCCAAGTTCAGCCTTTGTACTGCACATTGGACAGCCTTGAAGCTCCTGTCTAACTCTGGGCAGGTACGCTGCTTGCCAGCCACAAAAAAGGTTACACAAACTACCAAAAAATGAAGTTAAATCCTTAAACCAACCTATCGTTGTTTTCTTCTGTCCGGCCGCATTGGCAGAAAAACGAGGAGAAAGAAAACACCCTCCAGGTCAGGTGGAGGTGCTTTTCCTAGTCCGTCTGCACACTCCATTTGTTTCCCACCCCACTAACTCTTCTCTTCCACACCCTCTCTTACACCCATCCCTGCTGATTAGTAACGCCAATCAGATGTTCACAACGAGGGATGAGGCTGTCCACGAGGGTGCCCGGAGCTAAGTTGCCAGGTAGTATCTGCCTTCAAAGACGGTGCCCCTTGCTCGGTCACATATATACACACAGATATATATACAGTACTGTGCAAAAGTCTTAGGCACCCTAGATTTTTAAATATAATATATAGTATATATTTGGTCTTAGATGTTTATTTTTTGTTTTCTGCATTAGTGTGTCAGTAGAAAAGAGCAAATTTAAGATTTCCAAACATGAATTTTCCAAAAAAAAGAAAATTTGTATTTTGTTAAATAAAGTAATATTTTAAGTAATAGACTACTTCTCAGATAAAAACTTGATCAAGGGTCTCTGGGATTACCTGGAGAGCCAGAAGCAAACAAAACAGCCAAAATCTGCACAAGAACTGTGGCAAGTTCTCCAAAATGCTTGGAACAACCTACCAGCCGATGTTTTAATAAAACTGCAGGACAGTGTACCTAAGAGAATTGCTGTAGTTTTAAAGGCAAAGGGTGGTCACACCAAACATTGATTTTATTTAGTTTTTAACTATTTACTCCTCTTTATATTATTTTTTTGATATTTATAACCTTTCATTTCCTTATTTTTGAAAGCATTTTAGCTGTACAGCATTTTTTTTACAGGTGCCTAAGACTTTTGCACAGTACTGTATATATATATATATATATATATATATATATATACATATATACATATATACATATACTGTATATATATATATATATATATATATATATATATATATATATATATATATATATATCCCTCATGCCGCCAAAACAGCTCTGACCCGTCGAGGCATGGACGTCACCTCTGAAGGTGTCCTCTTGTATATTTGGATTTTTGTATATATTTGTATCTACTGTAAATTTGTATCTGATTGTGTTACTTTGTTGTCTTTGATGCTGCAACAGTGCAAATTCCCCCCGGGGATCAATAAAGTACACTACTACTACTACTACTTATTACATTATTGGTTTTTATTACATAAAAAAATTGAAATGGGTTACAAGGAGGTATTACACTATTGGTAGTTTATTACATTATTAGTTGCTACAGGGCTATAAAAAGCTAAGATATTGTTAGAGGGTGAATTATTTCCACATGATTTTAAAAACTCTCGACGGGTCAGAGCTGTTTTGTCGGCATGAGGGGGACCTACACAATATTATGCAGGTGGTTTTTATGTTGTGGCTGATGGTGTATATATATATATATATATATATATATTGTGCACGAGCAAGGGGCATCGTCTTTCTCGGGTCATTTGTCAGTTTTAATGTACACATATCGAGAAAGGATTTATATATTACAGTTCAATGTATATACTTAAAAATGATGCCTGCATATATATATAAGATTTCATGCTATATGCCCTGTTTTGCCCGCAGGTTTACATACACAAACTCAGCAGCTACTCCATTAGGTACAGCTGCTCATTAATGCAAATAGCCTGCTCCTCCAAACAGGAAAACATGTGGCTTCAACTTACTATATAAAGCATGGACTCATGGTGAAAAAGTTCAATTTTTTGTTTAACCAAATACACTACATGGCCAAAAGTATGCGTACACCTGACATCCAACACCTCATTCGAAATTATGGGCAGTAATATGGAGTTAGTCCACTCATTGTTGCGATAATAACCTCCACTCTTCTAGAAAGCCTTTACACTAGATGTTTGAGCATTGCAGCGAGATTCGCTTCCATTAAGCCCAAAGATCATCAGTGAGGTTGGACACTGATTGGGTGATTAGGCCTGATATGCAGTTGGCTTTCCAATTCATCCCAAAGGTGTTGGATGTGGTTGAGGTCAGGGCTCTGTGCAGGCCAGGCAGATTGTTCCGCAACGGTTCTCCACAAACCATTTCTACATGGACCTCGCTGTGTGCCCAGGGGCATTGTCATGCTGAAACAGGAAAGAGCCTTTCCCAAACTGTTGGGGAAGCGCAAAATCATCTAGAATATGATTGTATGCTGTAACATTAAGATTTCCCTTCAAAAGAATTAAGGGGCCTAGCCCAAACCATGAAAAACAGCCCCAGACCAAGGTGTGTCCAAATACCTTTGGTCATATGGTGTATTAGAAATGGCAAGATGCAAGATCTAAGCAACTTTGACCATGGTATGATTCTTGAAGGCAGGCACTGTGGTTCCAGCACCTCTATACTATAGTATCTATAGAGTTTACACATAATGGTGTGTTAAACAAGAAACATCCAGGGAATGGCAGTTCTGTGGCCAATAACACCTTGCTAATGGGAGAAGTCAGAGGAGAATGGGAAGATCTGTCAAGCTAACAGAAAGGCCAAAAAAGCTCAAATACAAGCAGTTTAAAACAGTGGTGTGCCAACAGACATCTATGACTGACTACGTCGAACGTTGAAGAAGATGGGCTTCAGCAGCAGACCACACCAGATTCAATTATGTCAGCTTAGCAAAGTAAAATGAAACTACAGTGGACACATGATTACCAAAATTGCACGATTAAAGACTGGAAAAATGTTGCCTGGACTTGCATGGTTTGAATTTGGCATAAACAGCATGAATCCATGGATCCATCCTTCTTGTGTCAATTGTGCAAGCTGGTAGTTGTCATGTAATGGTGTGGGGAATGTTTTCTTGGCACACCCTTTATACTAACTGAGCATCATTTGAATGCCACAGTATACCTAAGCATTGTTGCTGACCACATGCATCCCTTTGTGACCATGGTCTACCTTTTTTCAAATTAATAATTCCAGCAGGATAATGCACCATGTCACAAAGCACACATCATCTCAAGCTGGTTCCACACTCAAGACAGTGACTTCAGTTTATTACAATGGCCTTGCCCAGATCTCAGTCCATTCCAATAGAGTACCTTTTGGATGAGGTGGAATAGAAGGTTTGCAGCATGAATGTGTGGCCAAAAAATCTCTAAGGAATGTTTCTTGTTGAATCCATGCTGCAAATAATTCAGGCCATTCTGGAGGCAAAAGCGGACTTCCCAGTAATACGAAGGTGTACCAGATAAAGTGACTGGTGAATGGATATACACACACAGTTAAATGCTAAATGACCTCCCTGAGTTTATATGAGTCGAAAAAGGACCTATAGTATCAATTATATGAATAACTATATTAATTAAAAATATTGTACTTGTCAGAGTTGATTTCACACTGAACATTTGGTTGCATATCTGCAGTAACATTTATCAAGTGATTGCAACTGACATTTGTTAGTTTAATTATCTGAATTACACTGCATGCACAAGGTGTGTCTGTGTGTGTGTGTGTGTGTGTGTGCGTGTGAAGCCATATGTGGAACAAAACATTGAAAAGGTAGTATGAAAGCTCTGGAAATATAAAAAAATAAAGTGCAAAATGAAAAATAGGGCTTACTTCCAAAAAAAGGCACTTTAATAATTTTACTTACTGTATACCGTAAAAATGTTTTCACTTTGGTATGTTATTCAATAAATGAGCTTATATTAACAGAATTCTGATGTACTAAAGGTTTTTTTGGACCACAAAAAACCACAGGTAGGCACACACACACTTGGCCCATCCAGTGTTCCACAGACGATTAAACTAATGATACACAACGATGTTCAGTGTGGAATCAACTCTGACAAGTAGGAAAATTTTTATTAATATTAGTATATGTGAGCCACTTTGGACTCACATAAGCTGTGAGAGGTCATTTCATACAGAATTTTGCTGTGGACGTTGTTTGCTGCAGGTGGCAACACAAAGAGCTGCATCAGTAGCCAGTATTTCGAATTTTGCGCTTAAATGCATCGTTTAGAATTTCAAGTCTATAGGTGAGATATTCGAACCTCACTGCAATGTGTTGACATAAACAACAACATAGTTGACAGAGAATGGATTTAAGAAGGACACACGCCGACACTTCGTTAGGATTCTGCATTTACGCATGTTATGCATTTTTCAAAACACGCCTCACCAACATAGGCTTTGCCTATAAAAATGCGCGATTGAACAGCTGCAGTGATCAGGTATATAAAGTGCTTCTTTGGAATCTGTTGTGATTAGTTAACACATTCCGACTCGGTATTCGTAAAAACCAGCTGTTGCCTAGGCTACCCTCTGAAGAAAATTATGTTTATTAGAACAGACATCACATTCCCTGACGTGGGTCTGATGGAACTCACATTGTTAGGTAGATTGATTGTAAGAACTTGGTAGGCTTCGAAAAACTAGCTCTTATTTATTCTAATCCACATGAACGCGAATTCCGATAACTACATTCAAATATAGGCTACAACTCACAATCACAAACTCAATTAGCTACTTTAGTCATTTTTCTGACGCGATGAGTATCCTACGTTCCTCAACATAATTATTTATTCTCTCGTGCTTTTTTCCCTTGTATGCTGAACAATTGTTAGTTGAAGACATTGAGTTGGTGGAACTCTTGTCAGTTTGGTTTTTTCGACCAGGCCGACGATTGATTCTTACCTGTCACTGAAAGCAGGAAGAGTCTAAAAGATGTTTATTGATAAGATGTCAGCGGTCATACAGTAGCGGATGTAGATGATTTCCCTCATCATAAGTAAGTTCTCCATGCTGAAATAGATACAGGTATTTACCCTAAGCGAACATTCTGTAGCTCCTTGCTAACTTCTGTATCTTTCCATAGCTTCAATAACTTCTTCTGAGGTTGACATTCAACAAGTTCAACATAGCACAGGACCATTTTAATTTCCTGCAATAACACAGCTTCTGAGTTCCAGTTAGGCTAATACCCGTGCCCCCTTCATCAGTTTAAGGATACAGCCTATAGACACATTTGCTCGCACCCTTTAAATTTAAATGATAATTGTTGGTGTCGAATAAAACTAGAAGCATTCTCATACTACTACGAGCCAACTGCTACTACTACTATTAGCCTACTACTACTACTTTATTATTATTATTATTATTATTATTATTATTATTAATAATAATAATAATAATAATAATAATAATAATAATAATAATTCGACCAATCCCTCAATAATTCACATTTTAATACATTATTGTATTCAATGCAGGGTAGACTACTTAAACATCTTAATATTATTATAGCCATTCTCTCTATGTCCATCTTATAATAAATACAAAAAATTCCGTAAATACTAGTTTAAAATTATCTGTTTCATTGCATCGTTCTATCATCAATGTGTGTAGCAGAGTCTATTCTTTATCCGTAATGTAAACACAAAGTAATACGCAATGGTCTTTAATCCTGACCCAGTGTGTTCTATAATGGCTGCTCCCCTATTGTTCATGTCGTCCATTGTGGTTTAACCGCCATTTTATAACCAGGCTACGGCAACTACAGACGCTGTCAGATGAACCGCAGTTCTGCCTCAATATTAACTAAACTTCACCTCCGGCCAAATTTGTGTTGAGCCAGGTAGAGACGCCGATGACATAGCAACGACGTAATATGATTTATTTCTGTATCACGGGGATTGATTACTTCCTGACCCTCTCTTCATTCATAAAGTAGTTAGATATATGAGTTGTTCAGAAGAAAACACTTTTGGCATGGTACTTGGTAATCCAGACAAAGAAACTGAATCACTATTGGCTGTAAAAGTGAAGTCAGTTTTATAAAAATTGAGCTGTCGTACATTTTGGTATTACATTACATTTGAATTCGAAAGGCTTGTTTCCTGTATATGCGCTTACCCAAACAGTGCGTTTGAAATATTTTCATGTTTATCCCATGTACAACTCGGCCTATATGTTGGACAGTACAAATTACATTGATGTTTGTCACTTCGTTTCTCTGAGAAAATTCTCAAATGTATTAATTAAAATCTTCGATATTTCTATTAAATAGAATCAGTATCGTATAATTAAGAGGTGCTAACAGGAATCTCTTTTCATTATGGAGCATCGTTACCACATTACTAAATTGCAATTATTCGTTTTACACGAATAATTGAAAAGCAGAACTATCAAAACATTACAATCTGAGGGTAGAAACCCTAGACTGAGGCAGGTATGCTTTCACTTATTAATGGTGAGGTAGCCTAAATAAACACAAGCAATTGTAGGCAATCAGTCGCGCAATTGGAAAACAAGCTCAAAACACATACTACGGCATATAAATGTTTTCTTTTATTTCAACTATGAAAATAATGTACAATAAATATTTTGAAATTTACTATTAAAGAATTTCAATAAATAAACTATTTCTAAAACTCATAAAGAGGGACAACACCCTTTTAGTATGAATGTTCTTCCTGAGAGTTCAACGATTGAGTTTAGGCTACACTGATCTTCTGCCGCACTCCTGTGTGGTCCATAAATCAATCCAAATAAAATAAGACAAATTCAAACCAACTAAATACCTGACATCTGCACAGTGCAATCCCGATGGAATTACAATTCAATGAAATGCTTAAATGTTTCAGAAAATGGAAATATTCGTTCCCATATCACATTATAAGCCGTTCATATCTAGATCATAACCCGACATAACGTTTGTTAATTTTCCAATCATACCATGATGTAGCCTAATCTCCATAATAATCACTGAGCACATTTCAACTAAAGTAAATTACTTTGTTAGAACTGCAAATGTTGTAAATCTATAGTACAAAGGGTGCTCGTGAACAGATCAAAGTCTTCTTCGCTAAAATCTACTGGACTGTCGAGCGAGCTTTGTAGGCTAGGCGACAACGCGTCAGAAATCTGTAGGCAGGAGTCGGTAGAAAAGAAATTCAAATCCGGGAGGGAGTCGGCATCCTGTGACTCTGAAAACGAATTATCAGGGCCAGATGCACAGCCATCGTCTATTGTAGGAAGGTTATCTACAGTGGGCGTTGGATACGGGGGCGATATCGCAGTTTTGTCCGGAGCTGATGTACGCTTCTGGATGGTTGGTTGTGTCTTCGAGGGGGTGGGGTGGTTATTGACGCTGCTGTTGGGATAAGACAAAGTCTCGTTTTCCGAGAGGGTAGAGCCCGACGTGTCCAAAAGTTGGCTCGAAAAAGGAGAAGCTGCATCACCTCCTTCCATGAGTTCAAGCCCACTAGAGTCCCCTTCCTGGCCCTCCTTATGATGCGTCGTCTGTCGCTTGTGCTTCATCCTCCGATTCTGGAACCACACTTTAACCTGTCGTTCGGTTAAATCCAGCAATGCTGCTATTTCAACTCGGCGAGGTCGGCAAAGATATTTATTGAAATGAAATTCTTTCTCTAGCTCCAGAAGCTGCGTATTTGTGTAGGCTGTCCTAAGTCGTCGAGAGCTGCCTCCATTGTCCAAACCATTCTGTGCCTCTGAAATGAAATAATCACAAAAGGCAATAAGATAATTAGAACGAGGAAGCGTGAAATAAATCACACAAAACACGAGTAAAGGCCACCCATGCTTTCCCTCACAAGAACACATAAATCATACTCTGAGAATCTATCTAGTCAAAATTCATATTATAAATTAGAAATAAACATGTTTTTTTCTTGACTTATGTAAATCCGTTATGCCATTTCCGAGATAGCGTACTGCATACATCCATTCTATCTGTTAAATGTTTTGTTTTGTCTCACTGTTTTCACATTAGCTTATATCCTAATTTATTAAATGAAATGTAATAAATGAATTTATCAGTGAGCTGCAATTGCCACTCAACAGAATTAAATTTGCAAATTGTTTTGTAGTCACAAGCGTTGTCTATAACTAGATAATAAGTTTCTGTTTAGTAACATGCATGAGCTCACATCATTTTTCAAAGGTATACATTCTGTAAATCATAACCAATTTTATACACCAATGTCACGTATTTATTTTATGTATTTACAAGGATTTGCAACGCCAAATTAAATTAGCCTACTTAACATTGACACCATTATATGTTGTTGTATAGCCTGTGTTTTAAGACCAATCTGTTTCATTAGGATAAAATAGTTACAATAAGTGCAACGTATCTACAGCTAACAATCCCTCGGTCTATTCGCTATGGAGAATAAATAAAATAGTTGCGGTAGTATAAAAAAGCCAAAGTGCACTGCACTTGCACATTTTTAGCATCAAAAGCAAATCCTCTGATCCGTCTGTGGTATAGATCTGTATTGCTTTGCGTAATCTTGAGAAAATTCCCATAAAATGGCACAAGTACAAAAACCTGAAAAATCATAATCTGAAGGCAACATGTATTTACTACCGACCTGTCGGAGACTCCAGTCCCGAAACTGCTAAGCTGGAGGAAGCAGAGGTGGGGGAGGAGACGATGGTTACATTTGCCGGTTGCTGGCTCTTCTTTGAGGATTTCTTCTCTTTCATCCATGGGAACTCGGGTGCCGGCGGGCCGTTGTTCGCCGCCGGAGCTGGGCCCTGCTGTGCCGCCGTCCGGAGCAGGAGGCCATTTGAAACTCGTTTTTGGCTTCTCGGTCGCGCCTGGCTGCTAGAACAGGGATTCAGGCTGGGGATGGTGTGCTCAAAAGGAGGAG
>NC_057934.1:25805291-25820291 GCF_018555375.3 Anguilla rostrata
TACATTAAGGGATATTGTGCAGATAAATGCAGTGATAATTTTATTGGAAACCTATACCTGCTAAAATGTCCTAAATAGTATTTACAACAATACCAATATTAAAAATATGTTTTAAACGAAGATGTCAGATTTTATTCACTAATAGCATTCTTTCTGACACATGTAACATTGTGCGCCTATATTACAACTTTTGAATTAAAAGCGTTAAAATATTCTGTTCTTTCTTAACAAATCTGTATCAAATCCATGTTTTCTTTGTTTTCCTGGCAGGCCTGGAGCTTGCGGTGGCCTCCGACCACGTGACCCATATACGTCTGTAAAGAGTCACTCAAGTCCCTGGATCTTTCTTGACTTAAGATATTGCCAGTAGGGGAAACAAAGCTCATGCTCACATGAAAAAAGTTCCGCGTGTATGTTTACTGCGCGATGTAGAAAACCAGTATATATGTGGTTGTGAGTTTTTGACAATGTTGCTATGGGCTTTTCTTGTGAAAACATCAATGTGTGACAGTTTATAGGGGCATGTGAAAAGACATGGGTACGTCTTTGACGCTCAGAAAATAAGATGAAACTGAATACCAGTATTTTTATTAAAGAATTGTTCAACAGACAACTCTTAGCAAGGAAAAAAGTAACTACGAAGAACAAAGATTCTCAAAAAGGGGTTTACCTAATTCTCGACTATGCAGTAACAGTCAGTCTGATCCCATCCTCATGCCTCCCATGTAACTCAATACATTATTTATGTACAAGGGCAACATAAAACTACTAATATCTAGAATACAATAACTAAATTAAATTTGATTACAATGACAAGAACACGTCTTTTATAACAGGTAAATACTAAAAAAGTACATTTTGATATAAATACATAATATTGGGGAAGATAAATAATACCAAAAAAGAAAAAAATATTGGCTATAACAAATAAATATATATATGCATATATATATATATATATATGTATTTATGGATGAATGTTCAATTGAACACGCATACAGGAAGGCGCCCAGGATTGAGCTGATTGGAGGTCTTCCGTTTCAAAATATTTGAACCCATTAAAATGTAAACTCTTAAGTGCAACAATGATGTCCAGAGGAAAAAAAACATTAGTGAATTTCTATACCTTGTCACTTCAGCTTAATTTCTCGGACATACATTTTGTTCAAATATACCCTGTTTTCACGTCAAGTCCAGAAAAGAGAAGATACGGGCTTTAACATTAATATTGCCATGTGAACAGATCGAAATAAGGAGCTTCAAAGCAGGGGGCAGTGGGGTGACGGCTAATCCAAGTTTTCAGGTTTTACACATTGTGCTTAAGACAAAAATATTTTACGAATACTTCCCAATTTTTATACGTTATTGTTTTGCGCATATACCAATCCCACTGTCTAAATTGGGAAGGAAAGGCGCTCTGAAATGTAAGAACACGTGCCATCTCACCATTCGTATGGTTGCTGAAATGAGTTAAATTATCAAGTGACAGTTAGGTTAGTTAAGGTGATGGGTTTAAGTAAAGAGGTACTATGAACAAGGAAGGTAAAATACAATAATCCAGTGGTTGTCTTGTGGCAAGATGAATGTTTTTCACATTATATCGTAGTATTCTGGGCTATTTTCAGTATGAATATTCTCTGAAGTTGTTGCACATGCTGTGAAATTATGCAGAGGCTAAATTCAATGTATTCTATTTTCAAATAATCTTAGAATGGATGGACAACACAAAGGTAAATTCTACACTATACGCACGTTTTCCAGTCGTAAATTAAGGGTGGACTTTCGTAAGAAATTAAGAAAAGTTAATGTAAATAAGGATGTCACGCTTGTAACAATCGTACTGCAGCATCAAAATATACATTTTAAAAAGCGACAAGAAACCACTGGATTATTTTTTTTAGTCCCATTGCAGCGCCCCATGTATTAGTTTCATTTAATTTCCAAACCTGCTACAGATGTGTTAATTTGGGCGCTTCCTGGATTCTACCCTGAGTAGGATGGTGCACTGACAGATCTGTGTATGTCGGGTGAGGGTCACATGGTCCGTGATGTTGGCTGGTTGGCATCTGTGCAGCACCATTGTAGTCCATGCTATTAGACTGGTGGTGTGGCAGGTGATTAAGGCCGTACAGAGACGGACCCGAAGTGGGCATGGAATCCACATAGTTCCCTCCAACATATACGGGGCTACTTTGGATATTGGGAGTTCCATAGCTACCACCATTACCCTGTAGACCATGAGGGTCATATTCTGGTGCCGTGTTGGCATACTTCTGTTGCGCGGGGCAGGTTTTCATGGGGTTTGAGTAGGCTGTTGACATGGAATAGGCGTTTTGATGAGGCTTATTAAAAGATGGCGGAGATGGGGCGTCATAGTTTCCAGTCATTGGATGCATGGAGTTCATAAAACCAGCTGATGACTGCATCGGAAGGGGAGGACTTCCAGTGGGTGAGGGTCCACCCGAGGGGGAACCCATTCCCTTTAACTTTTGATCTTTTTTGTACTTCATTCTCCGGTTCTGGAACCAAATTTTGATCTGTCGTTCACTTAGGTTGAGCAAGTTGGCCATCTCCACGCGTCGAGGCCTGCACAGGTAACGATTGAAGTGGAACTCCTTCTCTAGCTCCACCAGCTGCGCACTCGTGTATGCTGTTCGCGCTCTTTTGGATGCCGCAGAACCCGGGGGGCTTTTCTCGCCGCTGCAGCTCTCCGCTGGGTGAAAATGAAATAAAGCATAATTACTACATTCAGAAATTGAATGCACCGTTTCTTAATAAACCAGAGAAGGCATAGAACCTTAACCCCTTTATATTAGTCTTCACCATTTCATAGCTTTGGCATTTATTAAGAGAACTGAGCTCCGACACTGACCCGGTATATGTAAATTGCATCAAGCCCATTGCCAGAGCTGTACATAAGCACACTTAGAGTCATCGTATCAACATTAATTGATTTTAATGAGTACAATCAAGCCTTCATAACAGACTTTGTAATCTGTATGCTATCTTACATAACAAGTTTATTAGTCTTGTTAAATACGCACACTTGACGTTCAGTCAAAAACAAAAGGTTTTGCGTTTCTAGTTTTCTTTCCGCATATGTACGCAAAATTTGAAAATGTCTCTAATGCATAAATTTAATTAAAATGTGTTATCGAAACATTGGAGATATCAGACTGTGTGTGACTATTCGGACAAAACGACAAAATATTAGACAATTCTAAGTCGAATGGCACGTTCATAAACAGTTCACCATCCTAGTCTCCCGTCATATTAATTGAGTTAGACCTCCCTACTTTTCCTACAGTTGGATGCAAGAGCAAATTAATACATTTTAGTGAGCGTCAGTTATTTTGAAATAATTCGCAACAGTGTCTATGCTCGTTGTGGTTGCATAAAAAGAAATGGTCAGTCCAGTTATTATCGTGTATGTGTGTTTTGGTATTGAGATTGCAGATGTGTAATGTTCTTAATATTCTCAAATAGAAATTATACAGTTATTTTATTTTAGAAAGAGCTTTAGGAGATTGTGGGTTAAAAATAAATAAATAAAAAACACTGGGGGAGCACACACCATTAGCTGTGCTTGTGCTTGGCGAGCTGTTTTTCTGTTTCGAGTTCTGCCTTGATTCTTTCATCCACGGAAATATCTGTTTGGTGAGAGTAGGGTTAGGGGGAAGACTGGACGTCTTGGTGGAAGCTGTTTTCACTGTGCCGCCGCCGCCGCTGCTGCTCGAATGTTGCGCTGAATTGCTGTTAGTACTGTTTGAGGGATTCTGGGGAGGAGAAACTGGGGGGGCTTGGTGGTGTTCAGGCGGCAGACTGGTGCGCATACAGCTCCCATTGAGCTCCTTCGTTTTTGCTGATTGCTGCTGGGTGCCGTTTCCAACGGACTGTAGTGAACACGCGGACCTCTGGTAGTCGTTCTCCAGGTGTGCGGAAGACTGGTAGGCCGGTTGTGGTACATCATAGCCAAACCCGTTGGTGCCTTGGTATGAGTAACCTCCAAAAAGCGTAGAGTTGTCGTAATAGGTCGTTTTCTGCATTTCCGAAAATAGTTTCACCGGCTACCAGGGTCCTGACGACCTTCTGGAAGAACATTGGCACCAGAGGTCACGTGACTCTTTCCAACGGCCTCTTGGACGCTGACCTGAAAGGTTATAAGAATCACATAATAAGAGGCGCAGCCATAAATCCATCTTAGCTACTGAAAAGCCCAATGACATGAATAGCGCTTTCTAAAAACTCAACGTGCAGATGCTGTCAGAACACGCAGCCCTGAATCCACCCCCACCTCTCTCTCTCTCTCTCTCTCTCTCTCTCTCTCACACACACACACACACACACACACTCACTGCTGTTGCCGATATCTTATTATTCAACTATTAAATAATTTTGCATTACATTGTATTATTGACTTATATCATCGTGTGATATCGTACACCGCTTGCTTGTATTGGTCGGTTTACCACCAAATTGCTCTTTCTTTTGTGCAGTAATAATTTCACGTTTTCAAACAATGTTATGTAATGATAAACATAAGATTTTGCATTTAATTCCCGACGAGCGTTTATTGTGGCTTCTAATTGTACTATGGGTGATAGGTTAATGTACTCAAGGTCGCTCACGTTATCTACATATTTTTAAAAGAGAAAAAGCACATAAACGCCAGGTATTATATATTAACATTTATTATGAGACATTGTCCTAAATTTAAAGAATGTTACACATATATAGGCTATATATTTACAGACAGTTATGGGCCGCAGAATAATACTAATATACAGATGTTGTTATTGTTAGTTACTTATATCCCTACATTCGAACAAAAATACGTTCAACACAAAGATATAATACAAAGCATACCAAACAATAAAGCTTCAACGGAGATAATAACGAACAGTTATAGCAAGGCAGTTATAATAGGGCTAAATACTCCAGGATTCTTGAGCTGCATCAAAGAGGGAATACTTTGTGGGGGTAGTGAGCCATTTCTCCGGTTACAGAACAGTGTTTTTGGGAAACATTACAAACCAGAAAATACAGCACTTTAGCCACGGCTCCCTGTGTTCGGAACTTTACTTCTAGGTTTCGTTTAAGAAGTACGGAATAATGGAGCACGTCTAAAATGCGTCCGTGCGATTTGATGCATGAGGGTCATTCGGCCAAAGAAGCTACCCTTCAGAAGATAGAGGTTTCCTCGCTAGGTGGTGGGCCGGGTGTTTTGGAGGCCAGGGTACAAGACACCTCTAAAACATGCCCATGCACATGGGATGTCTGAATACACACACAAGCTGGGTGCGAACATGAAGTTTTAAATTGGCACTATGGTCCTATGGGATAGATAAGTCTAAACAGCTGCGACTCCCTGCTTCACACGGAAAGGGAGCATTATAGCTAAAACTATATAATAAATAAAAAAACATTTTTCTCAAATTTTCTACCGTCTCTTCTTACAATTATTAGTATTGGTCCTCTGTCTGTGATGTACCCCATGAAAATGTTTAGTATTTGGTCTACGGAGAATCATGCATGACAACAACAAAATAAAGAGATAGAGAATTGTTTTAATGAATTAAAACATTTAAAGAATTGTGCCGTGGCTTTGTTCTGTACAACGTGTTCACTGTCGTCTATCTACTATTACCGTTTTTGATAACTTGTCAAATAGCTTAAAGTAGGCCTACCAAATGTGTCGAAATACAAATATTCTTGCGGCGCATTCTTGCTAATGAATGAAACGTTAAAACTACGAAGTATTTCAATGCATCAACACTCAATAAATCATTTAAAGAAGGTCACGTTAACGAAACGACATAACTCCAGGATCCCTGGTAAGTCAAACATACTTCATAGTGAAGGAAAAATTTAAGGCCGTCTTGTAAATGTGTATAACCAGGTCTGAACACATCTTCTCATGAGACTAAATCAATATTGAGAGACCAAAAAAAAAACAACAGCAATACATTATGCCATAGCAAGTTACTGAATGAATATATTATTTAATTGGCCCAGTCAAAAAACACAAACCAAGGAAATTGCTAAGTATTGTACGTCAGGAAAATAAAAATTATTAACCATTACGGTGCACATTAAAGTTAATTTTATGTATCTCTTTAAAAGGAACCTACAGATTTTGAGTATAAACTCACAACGCGTCACAAATGTCGCTCATTTATCTTTCCTGTAGGCGGTCGGAATCCTAATTATTTACTCCAAGGAATTGTTTGAAAAAATCGCAGCAGGGATAATACATATTAAATTATATCATGTAGCAATTAACCAGGCACAGGCTTCCTTGGCCTGCTTGTTACTGTAACACAATAACAAACTTCCCTGGCTTTTAAAACAGATCTAGAGCTAACATAACCAGAAGGCAACAACTCCGTCAACAACAGCTCATGCACTTAATGTCATGTAAACAACAACATTATAGGTGTATGTGCTGATGTTGACCGAGTTGCTTAGTTTCTATTTAAACGAAGAACCGTACATCATTTAAGTACGAAAACAAGTTAGGCTACATTGCTGAAGAATTGCATAGATTGAATCGCTAGGCTAAATAAGCATAATGAAAATTATTAATTTAGTATGGCGTGTTCACTAAATGAAGCATGCTAAAGACCCACGTATGTGTATCTAATTTCAATCATGTACTGACAAATTAAAAATGTTACGTACAAAAAGTAAAACGGGAAGTAACAGCCTGCTGGACAAAAAATCATTTTGATAATATATACAGAGAAAGCTCCAGTTCAAACCCATATGAACGTGCATCTTGGTAAATATAAAGCGAGCCAAAACTTCAAAATATTCCAAAAAACGATTACCAGAGTTTCTCTGCAGATAAATTCAGAATGAAAATCTGTCGGATAAAAAGTCAAAGAAAAAAGAAAGGAGTAGCGCAGTGGAAGGAAGCTTAAAGCATTGTGAACTCTTCTTGAACCGCGATTGGAGTCATATGGTCATAAATCACTGGGACATATTCTCCGCCATTCACAAACTGATAGCCTATTTCAGTCCAGCTTACCTTAGCCTCTGACGAGGAAAGCACGGGTAGGCATAATATTGTTTCTCATCCAGCTTCAATAAGCAATAGTTCTCCGCTCTTTTAAAATTCGTGAAGAATATAAGAACGGCCGCCTTGAGCCAAGATCCGGATATTCCCTTATAGATTCCCTCCGTTTGTAAAGGCGAGATGTTGTAGCATCAAAGATCTGAGGAAAGCTCGGGGCTGCGAATGGACAGGCAGTAAGATTCTGGCTGCCCTGTCGACTGGTACGCCCTGCTTGCTGATAACAATAGCCTCAGATTTTTCCCCCCTTCTTTCATGGCGTAAATCTTAACAACATAATCCGCTTCAGCTCTTCGTGAAATTTCCCCAATTTTATTTCAGTTTTTTCCTTTTCCGATGGCTTTCTATTATGATGTCAATACAAGGCCTTTGCGTTATGTTAAAATGACGGGGCTGTTTGAAGCGCCGGGCAGGAGTGTTAATCCCCATCAAACACAGCGTCACTAGTGAAAAATTATGCTAATTGCAGACGTGGTGGACAGAGGCCTACGATGGTGACGGCAAGCCAGTGCCTTTTGATTCACGTGTTTCACGGTTAGGTGTCAATCTATGCTAATATTGTTTTGTAGAGGGAGGCAAAGCCTGAAGTTTCCCTCTCCAGTGTGCAATGCATTACTGATAGCGTATTTCCCCCTCACGGCTCGTGGCAAAAATAACGCAATATCAGTATTGTTAATCCTCCCCCGCCCCCCCGCCCCCCCGACACACACACACACACAACTCGTTTGAAAATTAATGCGCGGATAAAGAAAAAAAAGTTTGAAGAAAAGACAATAAGCGGGCTGCTAAAACTTGGGAGGGGTGTAAAAACACGGGACAAAAAGAGAAATAAACTGAAGTATTTAACAGCTAGGGATATTTCAGTGGCAAAGACGCCTTAAAAACTTGTAAAAAGCGACTGCATATTAAAAATGGGGTTTATCGTGCGTGGAATCCTGACACCCAAGGGACAGGGACGGTACATCAACATTTCATAACAGACAAGGAAATTAAGGCATGCAAGGAACGAAGGAAATGGAAGAAAAACATAGGTGTTTCAAGATTTTTTCCTCTCCACTGCTTATCCCGAGCTCTCTCGCCCTCTCTCTCTCTTTATTATTCAGGACACTACCCCTGTCGTTTATGGCTACGCAAGATTTATGACTTTACTGCACATAGCAGCTGTAAACAGCAACTTTAAAAAGATGCATTTCGTGTTGGGTACTTGAATAGAAAGGATCTCCAACGGCGTAGGAGGAGGACAGGAGAGAAAAATGTAGGTGTTTGCAGATTTTTTCTTTACAGCATTGTGCGTGATTTTGCAACAGTGGCTTTAGTGTAGCAAAAGAAAAAACGCACTAATCACAAAATACATAATAGCTTTGTTTCCAAGGAAAATATAGTATTTGAAGGAACCGTCGGCAAACCTAAAAATGTGGGCTAATGGCAAGAGCTGTGTCATTGCCACACATTGGATTTGGATGAAAGAAGCACATTGCTGTTTCTTACTGGAAGACTAAAGAAGGGGATTTCAGCCTATCGTCCAAATTGATTTTGGTGTCAGGACTTGGTTTTTATGTTTTTGTTTTGGGTCTGTCGGGAAAAGAAATTGAGAAGAACCTCTTTCAGGGTGGAATATGAAACAGACTAATAATGTACTACCTCACTCCAGGGTTCGGATAATACAACGTCAGGTTCTTTAAACAAAAGAACTGTTTTTCTTAACTGTACAGGTGCTTGTGGATATTGCTGTATACTTACATTTAAAAATACATTGGTTATTTGAGTTCGTGGAGGTGGTGGTATTTGTGTGTGTGTGTGTGTGTGTGTGTGAGAGAGAGAGAGAGAGAGTGCGTATCTGCGTGCCTATATGTACTGAAAGCACATGTACTGCTGCAAATATAGACCTAATGTGCACTGTGATCTTTTAGACGAAGTCATTTATTTTACAGATCAAATTTGAACATCAGTTACAATTTAACAACAGAAAAAACAATCAGCTAGACACTTAGGAAGATTATAACTGTTCCTTTTCTGCATGCACGCAGGAAAAGGAAAGACTATTGAAAATAGTTAAGAGGTCAGCTGCAAATTAATAGAAGTTTGCTATGGGACCTATGTCCATTTGCTGATACTTGAAATAGATAGAGTAACATCCCAGTCATATTATAAACCACGGAGTTGGTTATATGTTTTGTTCCACGGGCACATGTATAAGTGATGTCAATACGTGTTACATAAAAACAAGCGATTTAATTATGATTATAATCACACAATCTAAGTTCCCATATATTTGCATTATATTTTGCAATTATTTTCCACAAAATTAAAAAAAAAAAAAAAAAAATCACTTACCGCTATTTTGTCCTGTTTCACCGAAATATTTTATACAAGAGTAAGGCGTCTTGATGGGATGACGGGACTAGAAAGAAAAAAGAGGAAATTTGCTATCAACGGGGTGGCTGAAATTTCAAAGTATAGTGCACACAAGCTAAGCTGAAAATCGAAAAACAAATACTGCGAGAGTCTTAAGTAACTGACGCCGTTAACCTAAATTATTCACAGAAATTTTAATAATGAAGGTCATCAAGTTGAAAGTTATTTTACTTTGTCACCGCACTTCCAATGTGTCGATTATAGAATATAGCCACGTATTGTCATTTAAACAGTTTGCCATTGAATTACATTTTTTTTACAAATGTTGTTAAATTACTATTTTCTTTATCTGTATGAAAAATATTTATTTAAATGCCATTGATAATAAAAATAAGCTTGTTTTTATTTATTAATCTTGTTTTCTATAAAGTGTTGATCATGATGTATGCAAGTGTTTGTGGAATATTTGAGAAATTATCATTTCAGGAAATATTAATTACTGCTGTCTCCAGCTTCACTGGTCATTATACCTTTTAAAAAGTATAATTATTAGTGCACTCATATTGACAATAAATATTTGATTGAACAGTACCGTAATTTCAGGACGCGATCAAAAGGAAAACATAACATGTGTTCGATATGTTTCTTATGTTGATGTTATAATAAAAAAAGACATCAGATATTTCACTAGTATTACCACTAATAATAATAATAATAATAATAATAATAATACACCAAAACGGACCCATGCATATTTTAGAACGATTAGGAGAAGAGTGTTCTATAAGTTTTGAATTGCTGCCATCTGACAGTTATTTAAGATATATAACATGTGAGAACGATTAAGAATAAAATCAAATGGACGTAGTAGTTTGCAGTGTGGTTCAAATTAAAGTAAAATAAAACGTTCAACACACTCGCTAGTCCGATTCCTGACAGCTACCCAAACACATAAATCAAACGGAGGATTCCCTGACCTCCCTGGCTTTGCGGCCTATAGCGCTATAAAGTTATTTATTGCCTCCACACACTCACACACTGATTTGGCTCGCCTCCATCCACATCGACCACAGTTTATTGCCGGTAGGTTTCATTCTTGAGCCCCTCATCTGATTGTCTGCACCGATTGCAAGCAAAAGACTTGAAGCTGAACGGGATTAAATAAGTTACCTATAAAGTGAGGCTATACTACATCCCTGAGCTTGCAACGGTAAAGAACAAAGGGAGGGGCAGCTTTATGCAGAGGAGCTGATCAGTGAGTTTTACACGAAAAGAAACAACCGATTTCAGACATTTAAAAGCAACCAATATGAATTGGGTGGCAAATAAAACTAAAATGATGCATCATTTACATCAACGATGCATCAATGATGTACACATCATTTTAGAAACGTCGAAATAATAGGCTATATAAAACAAGAGGTTCGTTCATTTTACAAGGGTTACAACAACAGGCTCATACCTAATGCACATATCCCAAAATTGTAAAAGGGATACGAGTAATATAATTTATTGGTTAAGCATTTCGTTTTCATCCAAAATAAGCAACCATATATCAAGCAACCAAAATAAACAAATCAACGATGGTTTTTAATTTGAAAAGCTCCAAACTTTATTGTAAAGTTCTCCGTTATCTCTCAGCTTCAGACATAGATCTCACACATATTCTATGCAGCCATACACAACAAATATCGTCTCATTGTTTCGCCGAATATTCTCAAAAACACTCATCTTAAAAAAACTGGGAATACAATTTAAGTAGGTTAATAAGCAGGGAAGGTATGCGATGTGGCTGTGTTTTCATTTGACAGATTGGTTTTCTGTTTTCCGAATGACCTTTGTGTTGAAGAGTAATAACTCACCAGATTAATGATCAATCAACGAAAGTATTTTTTCATTCGCTCCATATATATTGTATTTATCTGAATTCATCCCGGCCCTGTTTTCCCAGGCGTTCAAATAAATCGCAAAGGATCTTCTTTGGTCAGCGGTGTAAGAAACCCCGACCTCATCCCATTTGTTGTGTTATTACCAGCCAGTTGTTAATAGCGGAGTTTGTGACTGGGTGAAACACAGCCGCGAGACGACAAGGCCCTTTCCATCCAAATGCCAAAATAATGCACGAATAATGCGCTCACGTGACCCACATACGTCAGCCTTCGCTCATTTTAAAGCCAATTCTGAAATGAAGCACTTTCCTCATGAGATGAGTTCTCAAAAAAAGGGAAAAAGTTTCTAGGTTTTCTGAACATGTTCGCTCTCTCGCCATTTTTCCTTTTTCCTTCAGGCACCACCCAAAATGCCTAATTGTCTATAGTTGCTGCTAATCCCTTCGAAGGTATGCTTCTATCAGGCTTCATCGCTGAATTCCACTGGGTTAAATCGAAACAAGATCAAAGGAGTGGTATCCTGACGGAACGGGAGGGCAAATACAACATTTGTTTCTGAATGCAAAGTCTGGTTATGTCTTTTCAATCTAATTTTGCGGATGACGAGCTACAACACTACGGGAGTTCTGGGGAAGAGAAGGAGAGATGCGCGGTCTCTGACTACAAGTCTGCAGTGATAACGCGGGTTCAGCTGTTCTCCCTGAAGAATATGGAGCACGGGGCTGGTTTACACCCACGCAAACCGTTCTTCAACTAAAGATCGCTCTGGATTACAATAAAACTCGCCACTTGGGCATAACCGCTGCCATGCGCATGACTAAACCTGCAATTTGGATATCGTCACAAGTATCAAAATTATAATTTCATATTCCCAAAATTGCCGCGGTAAATATGACCAGAATTATGAATATTACTCACAAAAGTACGAGTAGCTATATGCTGGTAAACGAGAAAAATGCACTGGGCTGTAATAGGTCACAGTGGCACTGAATTTTTTTGAACAAATAGCACGGTGGTTGCATTAGCGGGTGACCACCTGCTCCCTGGCGGTCCTGGTATTTTAAATAGATTGGAAGTGAGGTAGAGAAATCAGAGGAATCTTGCTTTCTCAGATTGTTTTTCTTGGATCAATTCACCATCGGTACAGTGCAGGGCTTTGATCTCTCATGCTCATGTCTTAGACTTCCTTCTTCAGGCACTTCGAGAGTAGAGTTAATTTTTAATTAGAGCAGGTCCAGAGAGCTAATTTTTAACAGCGATACACAGCAAAAAGGCCAACCAAAGCAGAAGAACATTGTTTCAAATTGCCCTCTGATCCGGGGGCCTCAAAATGCCAACTTCACAAAATATAATAAGGTAAAGCCTATTAAAGTAGACAAAACATTAAATTCATACACCCTAATTGTTAGATTCACAGGCGGAACCTAAATGGAAAACAGATGGAGGGACAGAGAATAAAAATACCAATAATCTGGAGCCGTTACATAAACTGACACGATGTTTTTTATATGTCAGTGAACAACATTGATTCAGTTAAGGGTGGACTTTATATTAACGGTTACGTGCAAAATCTTCCATATGTAATTCATAAATGCATCTACACCTGTTATAACTGTTTATGAAATAGTTATAATGATGGCCATGATATAAATATAGCCTACACATTATTGGGAATTAGCCACACATGATAATACACATATATCATCAACTGGCACATGTAAAAGACTGTTAGTTATTTTATTGGCAACGATTTATTACAAGATAAATGTAACTGTATCTACTTAGGGCCTTGTGAGTAATTTTGAATTCTACAACGTACAAAACGTACAAACCACTAGCCTATTTTCATTTTTCTGGGGGCAACAGAAATAGAGTTTTATTTAAAATAAAAATCGCATTTTTGCGAATAGAGGATGAATGAGCAAATAAACAAACCCAGAAGAACAGTAAAATCTTAAAAATCTTTAAAATTATGGATAATGAGAGGGTGGGAATTTAGACAGTATGTAAATTTGTGAGAAGCACCGATTGCTAAGAACACTTTAAGATAACTGCCCAGGAAGCTTGCGGCCTGGGTGATCTGATGCAGTGTAATATGTAATTACATCTTCCTAGCCCACGTCTGGATGATAAATCTCCGTCTCACAAAATCACCTCAAAGTCCAATTTTCCACATTTATAAACGTTATCAGTCTTTCGTTGGGCTCAAAAAGTGTAGGCTATATATGATGGATCTTAAATAATAGGTACATGATGTATTCTGATAGTAAAGAATTTCGAACAAGTTGTACTGTAAATCAAGCGAGAAACAAGTCAAGCATATACGGTAATAACAGCAATATCCTAGCTCTTAATATGTATATTTTCGATTCTGTTTTCTGACGTCAAACTGGTAGGCTATATATTATAAGTAACTTGAATGCGTGTGAAAGGCGCGATCAATTCATTTCAGAGCGACAATAAATGCTTCCTTGAGGTTCCTCTAATGTTCTTTTAAGTTGTGTGTGGGCGCTTTCGCAACTATTTTGGCCTACTCTGTACAAATGCTTGTTCATTATAATGCTAGTTTGGCTGCTATGAAATTAAATTGTAGGAAGCGAAGAGAAAACAATCACCTCTGAAGTAATAAATCATCCCTACCTATATATTTATTTTGACACCTAACCTTCAAGACCCGTTCATATGTAGTTTGTGTCTCAAAAGTGCTAACCCCTTCATATTTCGACCGCCCTTTTCTAAATTCTTAGAGACTCTCTGAAGATTAACCAAAGTCTGTGTTCTGAATATAAAGATACGAACAAGCAAAGAGGTAAAGAAGGGGTGACCGGGAAACCCATGAGCGGCCCGCCCTTTAGCCTCCTGGTTACATATTTGAAGGCATCTGTCTTAATCTGTAAGAATACAAAAAAATGTACTTGCTCGTCCAAAGGATGGCTTCTTCATAGGTCAAAAAATGAGTAATTAATTAGACCTAGCCTATGTTTCATAGTGCTGGAACGCATACAGATAATTTCGTAATAGACTCCTCCGAGTCGACATGCCTTACCTGCCTTCATGAAAAAAAGATTGCCCGTGGCGTTTGGATCATCTGCTACGAGCCAGCAGTGTATATATTTATGTTTTTGTTATTGTGGATTGTGGTATTGACGAAATTTCCCGCTCCGTCTGCCAAAGCTTCTACTGAATAGATTGTGTGATTTTAGCGGTATAGAGTGTTCGTCTTGATCGGGTAAATTGGCATTGTTTGGTCTAGTTTCCACAGGGCTCAAGCGGGACGGATTGCACACAGGCGCACAAATACGAGCACACGTTAAAAAAAAGTCCCACTTCCGAACACCATGGGTTGGCTGCTGCAGGAAACTGTTCTGATTTCAGCTCTCAGAAAGTCAAGGATTTCAGCTGTCCAGGATGCCTCTCTTCCCTATTCTCGCTATCGATTTGCATGGAAAAGAGTGCTGCAGAGTGGATTATAGAACGCCGGGGACATGCAATCTGGGAGAAAGAAGGTATTTCTGTCCAGTATGGTGTACTGGGCGTGGAGTCCACACTAGCCATATGGCGATTACAACCTGCGGACATTAACAGGGTGAAAAAGTTCTGCTTCATTTCGATAGTTGATAGATAGATTTTTTGAATCGTATTCATATTTAGTGAAATTGAATGCACATCTGAGGAGAGAAG